>NW_006399752.1:15300677-15307683 GCF_000299155.1 Elephantulus edwardii
TTCTCCTCATAGAGCCCAGCCTCTTGGATAATCTGCTCTGCATACAGGTTGAAAAGGTATGGAGATAGGACACATCCCTGGCTTGCACCCTTCCCAATTTTGAACCGTTCAGTGTTACCCTGCTCTGTTCTGACGACTGCCTCTTGGTCCACGTATAGGCTTTGCATTACGTAAAAACTTACTCTGAAATACCAAGAAGTCTACACAGAGAAGCATATTTCAGCTATTTCTTGCCTTGACATCATGATAGACAGTATATGTACAACTAACCTTCCATAAGGAGTTTTCTGTAATCACTAAAATATGATCTTTCTTGCCTCTCAAGAAAATACATGGTAATTTAGTAATACGATAATTTTATAATAATATTCAAGTTCTGCTTTATTTAGTTTTTTAAGTAAGTTGTGTCCAAACTTTGATTTATTATGGGTACTAAATAATTTTCTGCTCATTGTTTTAATGTCACATTAAGACCTGATGTAGAAGAAGATAGCTCTGGTGGCCTAGTGGCAAGAAGCTGTGCTGCAATTCCTTAGATGCGGTTTGAAGCCACCACCTCCTTCACAGGAAAAGGATGGGCTATTTCCTCCCATGCCATCATTTGCCTCTGAAAACCCGCCAGACGTTCAGCTATGGGTCGGTTCCGACTTGACAGTACACAACAAGGGCAACACATTTTCTAATACTTTTAATTACATTTACAATGTTCGTTTTGTCAAAAGAAACTGCCATTAGAAGTAGTGTTGTTGTTGTGTACCATAGAGTCGGAACCGACCCATAGCTGACGCTCCAGTGATTTTCAGAGGCAAATGATGGCATGGGAGGAGATTGCCCACCCTTTTCCTGCTGTTTTTGTATAGTTAACCTTATTTAAAGGTTAATCTTTAATTGTGTCTGAATTCAGTGACCCACCTTGATCATATACTGTTGTTGAGTATCTTCAGGTCAGAGCTTACCTAATAGTGTTTTTCAGGGGCTATAAATTGCCTTTTAAAGGGAGTTTATTGGGGAAGGAGAATTGTCCATCTTTTTCACATGGAACATTTGGATTCTAACACATTCCTTCAGGTTGACTGTGTAGTTCCTGACCACTTAGCTACCAGACCTCCCTTGATTATATGCTAGCATGACATATTAATTGGTATTAACCTCATAATTCTTAGATATATTTTAATTAAGTATATGACTAAAGAAAGTCTCATTCATTTTTTTTTCTCTTTGAAGGCAAGCCCTTTTTAAAAGTTTCCATATTACTGTAAGTCTGAGACACACAAGGAGGCTATTGAGTCTTAGTAATTGAGATTGAAGCAGGAGTTGCTGTTGACTAAATCTGAATTTGCTGTTAGGTGAGCATAGTGAAAACTACCTGATTAACTTTTTTCTCCATGTGAAGGGTCCAGCAAATACAGTTACTAGGGCGAGATATGAAGGGGCCTGCTCATGATAAACTTTGGAACCAATTAGAAGCCGAAATACATTTGCATCGCCACAAAACTGTAATTAGAGCCTGTAGAGGACGTAACGACCTCAAACGACCAATGCAAGCACCACCAGGCCACGTATGTTTGCCTTGATTCTGCTTCCCACTCACACCTCCTCTTTTCCTCCTTTAAAAATTCTGCTGTTATTTGAACGCTTTATTCTTAAAATGAAAATGGAATTACATTTATTTGGAACAGATAAATGATTAAACTTTCAGTAATCTTTAGAAAGTTCAGTAGCTCTTCAGAGACTTACTAATCCCTTTGGAGAGAGTTTTCTGAACTGATGAGCCATTGCTGACAAATATATTGGTAGTACTTTGGATTGGTAAGATATGCTTACATTTGTTTTAAGCTGAGTCTAGGATAGATCACATTGACAAATGGCCAAATGTTGATTGCCAGGGAAGAACATTTCAGTAGAGTGGGTGGAGACAAATCCTTGGTTACAGTCCTGTGCCAGGAGAGGAGTTGCCAGACAAAATTGTGGGTAATTTAGGTGGAGAGATTTCATTTGTGTGTGTGTGTGTGTGTGTGTGTGTGTTTGTACATGATCAGTAGACTTGGAATATGTTTATATAGTGAATGGGGAGGAATTTAGTAGAGAAGGAAAAAAGGATAGTTACTAGAGGAAAAATTAATAATGGAGTAGATCATACATAAATTTCACTATATATACAGAACAACTATTTTCGCTTCCCTGTTTTAACCATTTGACAATTTAATTCTATTTTGTGAATCCATCCCAGAAATTAAGAAAGATCTCTAAAAGCAAATTATACAACATGGTTTTACTGGATTTTCTATATTACGTAGTAATAATTTTTCTTCCTTTCTCCCTCAATAAGGATCAAGACTCCTTAAAGAAAAGTCAAGGTGTTGGTCCGATTAGAAAAGTTCTCCTCCTCAAGGAAGATCATGAAGGCCTCGGCATTTCAATTACAGTAAGAAGTAGTGCTTCCAGTCTCTTTTCCAGCAGTTACCTAGTATATGCATTCTGTTTCACTGGATATAGTTGGGAACAAAATGTTTTGAATACAGTTTTTCTAACAACAGTTTTTCCTCATGGCATCATCACTTTATGTTTTATATAAACTCTTTTGCATGTATATGGTCGTAACAGCTATTTAATAAATCTTTAAAACATAGCTTACCGTTTTCATTATGACCTGGGTCATAGTTCTGTTCCATATACTGGATGCCTTTAGGAGCCTTTTGGAAAAAATATAATAACTTTTCTTTCTTGAATGGCTCTGAGTTATACTGCTTTTCTCTCTGGAGTGTGGATTGCGTTTCTTTTCTTGTACTTCATTGACTGTGATAAACATTTTTTAAAATTACATGTATTTACAAACAATTACTTTACCTAACATTCCTGAGAACAGCCTATTAAAAAGTATATATATTCTGAGTCAGTTTGCCAGAGTACTGGAATGCTTCATTTGGTAATACGTAGCCACTGCCTAAATACATTTGTTTGAAATATCTTGTAATATAGGAATAGTTCTTAAGAAAAGTTGATCTAGTGGATATTTATGGAATGCTTGCCTTTTAAATAAAGGTTTTTGTTGCTATAGACATTTCACTGCTAACCCAAAGGTCGGATTTCTCTGATGGTTCAAATCCACTAGAGACTTAACAGCCTATAAAACCCAATTCAGGGTCAGCTATGTGTTGAAACTTACTCTCCGACAATGAATTTTGAGTTTGCCTTTTTAATACCTCGAAAAGAATCCATTCTACTAGGTGACATAGTTGTTGTTATATGCCATCAGTTTAGTCAGACCAATTCTTAGCTAAACCCTTAGGTTTTCAAAGACAGTAAATTGTACAGGAGCAAATTGCTGTCTTTCTTGTGCAAAGCAGCTGGTGAATTCGAGCTGCCTGCCTGCGGGTTGCTGGTGCAACTCCTTAGCACTAGGCTTCCAGAGCTTGTAAGAGACATACATACAATAAATAAGGAAACTCTAGTAGCCTTGTGGGTAAAGCGAGCTCTGCTAACCCAAAGGCAGTGTCTCTCTGGAATTTCATATACACTGGCATTTCTTAATCGTGGAAATTTATTATCCAGAAAGGTTGATAATGTCTGTGAGATTTACAGCCAATGAAAACCCACTTGCAGGGTTGGCTGAGAATTGCTTCTGACCCAAGGACAATGAGTTTGAACTGTTCATGATCACTAACTACAGTGAAACTTGTTAGACCCTGAAGTTGACAGGACTACCTTTTTATGGGTTTTCTGCCTACTGCTATTTCACTCCCTGATAATGGAAAATAGGAGTTTTTCTTCTGTGGCAGTTTTCTGACTTACAATACTAGATCCACAGCTTTTACTGCATAATGTAATCTAGAGTGTGAGAACTACCAAATACTATGTTTTGCCAATTCTACATTTTACTTTGGGCTGGTATTCCCCCCCACCACATATTGATAACTCTCTGAAATGGAGGTGCATCTTATTATCAGTTGATTGTTTTTGTGGGCCATAAAATAATGGTGTCTTACTACACTGATTGTGACTTACGTTTGATAATTATTAGTAGTACGACTTACGTTTGATAATTATTAGTAGTACGGTAGACTACTGAGACGTAAATACTCAATTTTTACTGAAAGAGTCTAGCCAGTTGTAGATTTTTGTGCAGTTTAGTTTGGGGTTTTTTGGTAACTCTATAATGTATTTTACAGAAGCACATATAATGAATCCTTTTACTCAGAGGTAATGTCTTGACACTTGTTAACTTATCATTACTTAAGTAACAAATAAGATGCTCTCAAATGTTTATAGAAACAATTAGGTGCTTATTGAAAACTATTTTAAGAAAATACTTTTTATCTATTTAGTATAGTCTGGTACTATACTTTTCAAAGGGTAAACTAATTTATTGTTCTTTGTTGGTTTTGTTAGGGTGGGAAAGAACACGGGGTTCCAATCCTCATCTCTGAGATCCACCCAGGGCAGCCTGCTGACAGATGTGGAGGGCTCCATGTTGGGGATGCGATTCTAGCAGTCAATGGAGTTAATCTAAGAGACACAAAGCATAAAGAAGCTGTAACTATTCTTTCCCAGCAGGTAAGTTTCCTTTATGTAAATAAGCTGTGTGTCAATTGGTTATGTTTATTATCAGTTGGAAACTATAGATCCCTAGAAAATATCTCAAGTAGTACAGTGTTTATGTATACAGTATGTACTTTGATCTAGAGCTTCTATAAACACATTTCGCCATATTTACCAAAAAGGTATTCTGGCTGCTTTTTTTACCCATAGTGATGTAACTTCTGAAGTTTTACCATCCTTGCCTCTAATAGGCACTCTGCTTGCACTTCCTCCAAAACAGATTTGTTTATTGTTTTTTGGCATGTTTTCAGTAGGTGAGTGAAAGAAAGGAAGACCTTCCACTCAGTGAGTTGACTCGTTGACTACTGCATTGGTTTGAGTTTGCCAGATATTGTGAGGACGATACAGATGGGGCAGGGTATGGATCTGTTTGTTGTTCATTGGTTACTCTGAGTTGTGGTCAACAACAGTGTAACTTCTTGCCTCTGTCTGTGCAGTAGAGATTGAAAATGGATTGTGAGGGTATGGGAGAACTTGGTACTTAGAAAGCACTAGCGTTGGATTGCTTTTTCAGTTACAGATTGTTAGAACTGAAAAAGGTCTTTAGAAATTATCTAGTCTTATTTAAAATGAGTATACAAAGTTCATAGAAATGAAGCAATTTACTCAATGTTACAGATCAAATAAATTTAGATTTGTGCTTCATAGCAAGAATTCACATTTGTTATATAGTACACTAAAGATATTTGTTTTCTTTTTCCTTTCTTAGAGATTGTGATAGTTGCTATGTTTGCTGGATCATCAGTATAGTATGCCATATAAAACTGAATCTCAATTAAAAGTTCATTTCTAGCTCATTTACTTTCAACTCTGGGAAACATCACCATTTAACTAGTCCCATTAAAAAAGAATTACCTGATGATCAAGTAGTCCATTCTTTTGTACAGTGCTAATTTTGAAAGCTCTTATATTAAAATGTGTGCCCTGTTTTATTAGCTAAACAGAGATCTGATTCTTTCATCTAGAATTTTACCAAGCTCTGGTGGCGTAGTTGATAGGGAGTTGGCCTGCCGACCCAAAGGGGTTGCCTTGCTGGCAGTTTGAATCCGTCAGCCACTCCACAAGAGAAAGGAGGGCAGCCTCCTGCATGATATACAGCTTCTTTTTTTTTAAATTTATTTTATTTCATTATTTTTGTGTGTACTGTCAAATCAGATCTGACTGGTACAGGAGGATATTGTTCCTCCTTCTCCAGCAGAGCATCTGGTGGATTCTAACCGTGCATCTCTGAGATTGCAGTTGCAGTTTCTTGCCACTAGGCCACCAGAGCTCGCCTAGCTTCTGAACTCTCACTGGACAGTCAGCTGAATCAGCGCAAACTCAATCGCAGTAAATTTGAGTTTTGAGAACCTTGCTATCTGATAGGAGAGCTCTAAGGATACCTTTTTAGAGTTTTTCCTGCCCTCGCTTGACTGCCATGCAGTAAATAACACAAGAGTTGGATGAATGGAAAATGGTGAAGGAACTTGACATAGGCCATCAGGAAACATAATTAAGTTCTGTGGCATAGCTTTAAACTACGGGGAAAGAGGACCGCTACACAGACTCTGTCAGTACCATCAAAAATAGTCCACATCTTTTGTTTTGTTTCGTTTTGCAGTTTTGAAGAAAGGCGGGCAAAATTTCAGAGGTGCAAACATCACGTTTATGTATAACAATTTCATTATCTCTTAAGTGATAATTGTATCTTGGATTTTTTTATTATCATCATTTATATATATTGTGTTTCATGCATGTACGCTATTAACATGGATTTTTTAACAACTTAATTGATGACACTTGAACATAAATTTTTTATTAAAAAAATATATATGTGCAGTATATATTTATATTACATATTTAGTTTAGCATAGTTATTGTTGATGAGCATGACTTAGCGGCGACCCTATGAACAAAAGGCCTAAAGCCTTGCTGTAACTATATTTATCAAAGTTCATAGAGTTTCCAGAGGCATCTTGTTTAGGAAGTAGATGTCACTCCTGCTCCCAAACCTATCTTAAACTGGGTACTCCACCAAACACTCTCCACCATGGGTAACCGTTAGGGCATTTGACACCCCAGTGGCACGAGGTTTAGTATCACAGCAACCCCAGGTTAGCTCAGTACAGCACATTGACAGAAGAGTACTGTACAACTTAGAACAATGTTCCTCCAAAATACAATACCAACCAACTTTAAATACCTGAGGTCTTGTTCACTCTAAACAGGAGTCTTAAATGAAAACTAATATAGTATGTTTTTGTTGTTATGTGCTGTTGAGTTGCCTGCAACGTATAGCAACCCTGTGTACAGCAGCTCTGAACCAGCCAAAACTTTAGGGGGAAATTTCTGGTTTTCTGTGTACTTTAACAGGAATTTATTTGCTCTGAAAGACTTATTCAGGTTTTTTTTTTTTTTTTTTTTACAT
>NW_006399752.1:15312401-15312909 GCF_000299155.1 Elephantulus edwardii
TCGGGATGGGTGTGTCAGAGGCGGTGTGGTTGGCGCAGGATAGAGCAGGGTTTAGGGCTGTTGTGCATAGGGTCGCTATGAGTCGCAAAAGACTCAAGGGCACACAACAACAACAACAACAGTGTATATAAAAATACATGAAAAGTAAGGGAGAAATAGCCTTAAGTACAGAAATAAAGCAAAGGAATTAAAGATAATTGGAACATAATCTGGGATGAGGGATAAAGCAACAGGACTTAAGATCACAGTTGGAAGAAAAATCCCGTAAGCATTTTCGTTTTACACAAGAGGAGGTGAAGATGAGCGGATATGTTTCTTTGTAGAAGACGGATGAACAAGCCGTTGTACTCTGACTTTGATGACGGTTTTCTAGGTAGGAGTTCCTGGGTGATGCAGTTGACACACGTGGCTGCTAATTGAGAGGTTTGCAGTTCTTTTTTTTTTTAATTATTAAATTTTATTAGTTTTAATGAACATTTACAGGGATTTTGGGTTTTCATTCCTTCAT
>NW_006399752.1:15313009-15327262 GCF_000299155.1 Elephantulus edwardii
TTTTTTTTTTTTTTTTTACATGTTAGACTACAATATGGTTATTCTGGGTATTGAAGGAGAAATACTATGTTCTTAAAATTCTTTACTGTTCACCAGACAAGACATTCAGATGGCCAATAAGCACATGAAGAAATGTTCAAAATCGCTAGCTCTAAGAGAGATGCAAATCAAAACAACTACGAGATATCATCTCACCCCCATCAGAATAGCAAAATTTAACAGAACAGCAAGCAACAAATGCTGGCGAGGTTGCAGAGAAAATGGAACCCTTATTCACTGTTGGTGGGAGTGGAAAATGGTGCAACCACTGTGGAAGGCAGTGTGGCACTTTCTCAAAAAGTTGCCAATAGAGATACCAGTTGACCCAGTAATTCCACTACTAGGAATATATCCCAAAAAGACCATAATTGCCACCCAAGCAGATAGATGCACATCCATGTTTATCGCGGCTTTGTTCACAATAGCAAGGAGTTGGAAACAACCTAGGTGCCCATCAACAAACGAATGGATAGAGAAGCTATGGTATATTCACACAATGGAATACTACGCTGCATTGAAAAACAAGGAACTCATGCAATATTATTCATAATGGGTGAGCTTGGAGGACATTATGCTGAGTGAAATATTTCAGTCACAAAAGGACAAATATTGCTTGGGTGCCACTGCTGTAAAGTGGGACTGATATCAGTGTTGGGGTAAGACTGAGAAAAACTGGATAGATTGTGTATACTGCACTGAAACAGATGAAGGAGAGCATAATTTAAAAGCGATATGTGATAGGGTATTATGGTTATCACAAGAGTCCAAAATTAAGGTTGCATAGTGTAATGTACTTGGGGCGGTGGGAAGGGTGCAGAGGGATTGTGTACCAGGGAGGGAGAGTTTCTTTTACTTTTCAAAGAGAGGAGCAAACTGGAGGATGGGGGAGGGCTGGGCGGGGAGGGAAGTGCAGCAGTGAATGAATGGAAATCCAAAATCTCTGTAAATGTTCATTAAAATTATTTTAAAAAAGTATTAAAAAAGAAAACAAGCAGACAAAAAATTTCTTACTGTTGAGTTACAACCAGCCTATAGCAGAATTACAGTGGGTTTCCAAAAGCTGAAGATTGCATGGGAGGAGACTGTCCTCCTTTTTCCCTCGAAGCTTCTGGTATATTTGAACCATTTTTCTTTGGGTTGATAGTGCAGCTCCTTATCCATTAGGCCACCATAGATTCCTAATTCTTCTATTATTAGGCAAAAGACCTTGACTAACACTGTGTCTGGTATTTGGTGAAAGTTAGCAAAAGATTTAAGAGCTATTCAGTGAGAAATCATTGCATAGGAGTTTATTGATTTAGCTAAGGAAAAGTATTTTGGATGCATTTAGGAGTAACTTTATGTAATTCTTGACTTTTTTGAATGAATTTGCCAGATCTTTGGCAGAATGACATTCATTTGAACACTTGTTGGAAAAGTTTAGAAAATGAAGAGTTGGTTGTCCTTTTTATTTTGGATAGTGCAGTAAATGGTGGGAGAAGGATGGATAAGCAGTCTCCTCCCACACCATTAACTGCCTCTGAAAACCCGATGGAGGGTCAGCTATGGGTCGGTTCTGACTCTACGGTACACAACAGCAACATCATCAGTAAATTATCTGTAGAAAGAGCTCCTGTAACATTAAAGATTATTTACAGAGGATTCTTAAGATTGGCCTGTTCATATGGCTTTTATTACACGTCTAGAAGCTGTTGATGACTTGTCATAAAAGGTATCATGTTTGAAATGCATCTTTTTCCCAAAATAATTTGAAGATAATGTTTAAATTCTAGTAACATGACTTCTTTGCCATTTCTTCCCCATTTTAGAGAGGAGAGATTGAATTTGAAGTAGTTTACGTGGCCCCTGAAGTTGATTCTGATGATGAAAATGTAGAGTACGAAGATGAAAGTGGACATCGTTACCGTTTGTACCTGGATGAGTTGGAGGGAGGTAGTAATCCTGGTGCTAGTTGCAAGGACACCAGTGGGGAACTCAAAGTGTTACAAGGTAAAGTAGCTCTTTCTCTTACAGTTTTATTTTACACTAATGGAAACTTTTTATTGCATGTAAGATGTTCTGGATTCATTTTAGACTGTTAGAAATGTTTTCCAGTTATTGTACTTCAGTTCATCCTTGAAGAATAAATAAAAGTGAAGTTTTTAAGACTTTATAAACAAAAATCTGCATGCCTTTAGGAGGAACTATATCTTAATCTGGTCTTTCTGTTTTAATACCCTTATTCTTGCATAATACAGTACTTAATATGCTAAGTATGAGGAAATGTTTTTGTTAAAATATTATTTATATTTACATTTATTTGACATTACTTTTTAGCAAAATAGTATTTGAAATTGTCTCACTTTCAGTTGCTAATATGACAAACACAAATGATAAATCACATAAACAAGATCTTTTCAGTTCTCTGTACTCCATCGAGGACATGAAGGCATCTTTAGACCTAAAAAGTTTTGAGAACCTCTGAAAAGTTTTCTGTGGACTGTCCCCATTTTGGAAACAAGTGCATTGTGAATGATCTATACAAAGACAGTAGTAATAGCAAGTTTGGTCATCCTGTCCATCTAGAATAAACTGTTCTGTTGTTCTTAAGTATCAAAACAAAACATTGGTTGCAGCTCATAGTACCCTATGAACAGAATGAAACACCTGCCAGTCCTGTACCATCGGGATCGGTACAGGATCTGCTGTTTTGAACCTATTTTTATCTCTGCCATGTCAGTCTACCTTGTTGAGAGGCTTTCTCTTTTTTGCTGAACCTCTACTTTTCTAAGCAGAATGTACTTTCGCAGGGACTGATTCCTTTGATACTGTGTCCAAAGGACTTAAGGTAAAGCTTCAGTATCCTTACATCTAAAAAGCGTTCGTTTTACTTTTTCCAAGCGATTTATTCTTTCTTGTGGCAATTTGTAAAGCATTTAATATTCTTCACCAATACTGTAATTCAAATGCATAAATTCTTCTCTGGTCTTCCTTACTCATTGTCTTTTCCATATCTGAGAAGGTTTGTTTGTGGGTTTTTTTTTTTTTTGGTTTTCTTTAAAATAAAAATGTGGCATTGGGATTGGATGAAGGAAGACTCATCAACAACTTAGATTATGGAGGTGACACAAATTTGCTTGCTAAAAGTGAATACTTGAAGCACTTACTAAAAAAAGGTTAAAGACTACAACCTTCAATTGCAAGGATTACATCACAACATTAAAAAAAAAACAAACTCACCACTAGACCAGTAGGGAGCATCATGATAGATGGGCAAACAGATTGTGAAGTTGTCAACAGTTTCATTTTACTTGGATCTACAGTCAAAACTCATGATAGTGGCCAAGAAATTAAAAGATGTATTGCATTGAGAAAATCTCATGTTAAGGACCTACAGAGCAATGGTATCAGTTTAAAGATGAAGCTTTGCCAAATGCTAAGCCATGTTCTTTTCACTTGCTTCATATTCATATGAAAATTGGATGGTGAAAGACAAAAGAAATGTGATGTTGCAGAAGAGTATTAAATACATCCCGGCCTGTCAGAAGAGCAAGCACATTTGTGTTGGAGGAAGTGCAACCAGGATGCTCCCTAGAGGCCAGGGTGGCGAAATAACTGGCTCACATCCTTGGTTAGGAGGAAGCCCATCCTTAGAGAGATGTCATGTTGGGAAAGGGAGAGGGTCAGCCAAAGATAGTAAGACTCTCAATGAGAGGTTTCTTGACACAGTGACAATGATAGTGGCCTTGAACATTAGAGATCATGAGGATGGCATAAAATAGGGCAGGGTTCCTAGGTTAGCTCTGAGATATAGTCACCTTGATGGCACCCAGCAACATGAAGCAATAGGAAAGGCACACCTTAGTTCCCAAAGTGACCTTTTTGCTTTTTTTTAACACTACTTTTTAAACTCCTGTTAGCCTTACGTTGTTGAGTTCTCCTTAGGTTCCATTTTCATTTACGCTTTCTTCTGGTTTTGTGAGGAATACAGAGGCTTATGCTTTCCTTTTTTGTAGCCTCCAGAAGCTTTTCTGTGTCACCTTTGCAAGTTACAGACTATGTAAGAGTGACTCACATTACCAGAGACGTTCGTTCTTCCAGTGTGTCAGTCTTAACACCACTCAAAATATGTTCCTTGGTTATTGCTTAGCACATAGTTCATAGATCACTAAGTATATGACACAGTTGATTCTTTCTTATTTGCAAGCCTAGCAGGAGTGGTATCCACTTCCTAAACAACATGCCTCTGGAAACTGTGAACTTTGATAAGTGACGATAGTAATTGAAAGGCCTCAGGCCTTTTATTCATAGGGTCGCTATGAGTTGTGCTTGACTTGATGACAGTCAGCAACATCATCTGTTCTGTACGGTGAACAAAGCTCATTGGATGGTGCGGGACCTGGTAGTGTTTGTTCTGTTACACATAAGGTTTCTATGAGGCAGAACCGACTCAAAGGCATTTTATTATCCAAAATTAGATTGCAGTTTTTGCTAGTTGTTGTCTAGCCAACTAGTAGATTTTTAGTGATCAAACAGTAGTTACACCAATGACTAAAAGTTAAGTAAGTCTAATTGCAAGTATATGAAAGAAAAATAAAATTCAGTAGAAATGTGTGGAAGTATAATTAATGAAATTAACAATTGTATGTATCAATTACTACTCTCATTGTATACTTTATAATATTTTACACAGTTCTTAGGAAAGTACAATAGATAAAAAAATTGTATTATGTTCTATGTGAAGAATTCCCTTGTCAGGAATTTTCAAACTGATGGAACCAGTGGCTTGTATTACAGTTCTTAATTACAGTGACATTCCTTTATTCTCAGTAAAACGGAAGTTTAGGTTTTTTAAATTTAATTCATGTTTATCTGCTTTTTATTGATTTGTTTATTCGTTCTCTTTAAGGATTTAGTAAGAAGACCGTAACTGATACACATGAAAATGGCGAACTGGGAACTTCAAGTGAAACTCCCCCAGATGACAGTGATTCGAAACTAGATGATCTGCACAGTCTGTATCATTAAATTCTTACTGAACTGACTGTATCTTCACACAAGATTGGTAATGAGACTGTTCTCAATTGGGGCACCAGGGAAGATGGTGACTATACAAGACCAAGGGAGGCTGTTTGCTGCCGGGATGAAAGATGGTACCTCAGGGCTTCATGTGAACAATTCTAAATGCATAAAACCCTCCTGTTTTCTGTGGAATATCAAAATTAACTATTGCATGTAAAGCAATTTTGAATTTTTAAAAATGTGAGCACCAAAGCATGTATTCCCAAAGGGATGTTACTAGGTTCCTAAGTGCCAAGTGAAGCTTTTGGTTTCCTGGCCATTGAGTAGAAGGCACTGTAAACTGGAATTTTCTAAGAAATATCCTTTAAATATAAGAGAATAAATGATTTCATATGATATATTTCAGAATGTTAAAGTGTGATGTTTCAAAGGGTATAAATTGCCTCAGAAATGTAGGTTCAACTTAATTTTTAAGCAGTTTTGTTTTCATTCACTGTACATCCTGTTATGTAAATCAGTTCTTAATGATCATTTATTGTAATGACTTTTCCTTTCAGCTTCATTCACTGCAGTACACCTAGTTTTCTTTAAGCAATCCTGTATCAGATCAATGCTGCACTAGAAATTGTTTCTGAAAAATTCTTCCGCATTTTACTTTGGGTTTTTAAAAGAAGGGTTGACGAGTATAAAATGTCTGTTTTTAATTATGTTGATTTGTGAACATGGTACTGGAGCATTGCAATGTTTAGTCTCGGATCCTTATTTTCTGGGATCAACAAAAGAAAGTTTTGTACATTTTGAGTTGTTCATAAAGTGTGTCTATTGTGTTAATATTGGTTAAGAAATGAGTTGGCAATGAAAGCTTACAATGAAAATAGAGTGTATTCAAGCAGCAGTTCTCGCCTGTTAAGTAATTGAATTGCCATTTGTCTGAAAACCTAAGATGAAGGTGGGGGAATTGAGGCAATGAAATTTGGATACAGTAATTGTTTTGGTTGACTTTTCATGTCAGTGTATATTTTACTGAAACACTCTTGATATGCAAACTCTCAATTTACTAGTTCTTCACCCTGGGATTAAAGCATGGAGAGCTCGCTCTCATTTACTGTCCTTCAGACCATTGTATCCTGCTGGGCCACATCAAATGTTGCACTTAAAGAGGTGACAGATTTTTTGCCAGTATCATGGTTTTAAAGGATATATACATTTAAGGGACTATTAAGGGGGAAAGCCTGAAAGGCGTTTAGAATATTATCAGCATCTTCCATTTCTAGTATTCAGATGTTAAATGTGATACAGAACACATTTTCTTGTCTTTCTCAGATGCACTATATATTTGTTCATAGGTAAAATCTATTAAATGTATATACTTTATTTGGTGATTTAGCTATTTATAATTTTTTGTTTCATGTAGTGCTCATTTTATGGTTTATTTTGATTGGTTATGTCTCCATGTTAATTTGTAATAGACTTTTTAATAGATGTATTGTTACTAATATTAAAACACTTTGTAGCATTAACATCACCTCTGAGCAAAAACTAGTATCTTATTGTACACCTGACTAAGCAAGTTACATGTTAAGTTTTGCTCTGACGTCTAGACCTCTTAAAAGGAAATCTTCCCCCACCCCATACATTTTTCCTACCCCTACACATAACTGCCATGCATGGCATGAAATGGTCAAAATGGATATTAGTTGGTGTATTCAGTAACAGAAAAGATCCCCATGGGGGCAGATGGAAAACTTTTTTTTTTGCTATAACATGAAGCCATAATTTTCTTTAGAAAAAACCAACCTGGGATGGGCGGCTTACCACCTTTTAAAAAAGTGAATATTTACCAAGTATGACTGAATCCTTGGGGAAACTTTTCTGATTTCCCAAAGAATTAGTTTGAATACGTGACTGGCATTTTTGTGAGAATGATGTGTAATTTGGAAGACTTGTATAACATGCTTGTGTTGATATTTCCTCTCAGAAACTAATAAACAGAGAAAACATTTTCACAATTTTTTTAAAATTCAGTAGGTCAAATCCTTTCCATTTCTGCTTTTTGGTTTGACAGTCTATATTGGAGGACTACTGCCCAGATGTTACATGAGCTTTCTGTTGGATTTTTTAGAATGTTCTTTTTGGAATATGTGGTCTTTGGGGGATGAACTAAGGATTACAGATTTTTTTCCTAAGGTCTGAATGAGAAACAGTTACTATATTTCACATATACAAGAAAACAACGTATATAATACCAAAACTTAACCAACAATATCAAATCAATAAAAAGAAAACTATCATAAAGCCATTACAATTTAAAACACACAAAAATGCACACACAAAATGGAGTTGTTGAGGAAAAAAAGGTCAACAGAATGTGCAGATCATAGGATTGTGAGTATGCATTTGTGCCTGGACCTCTTAAATTCTCTCCTACAGTATCTCTTACAAATTTGATGTAAAAGCAAGTTATGAGAATATTGTTAAAATAGATTTTTAAAAGAAAAAAATGTTGTGAATCTTGGAAATTATAACTGAACAGTTGTCAGAAGTTTGCACAGTCTGTCCTTGGTGCTGTTCTTTTTCCTGACACAGTGTCCTTTTTGTTTTTATATTCTGAAACAAAAAAAGTATATTGATCCATGTGTGTATTGAACATTAGTTGACATCCTTATGTTATGTAATTGACTATTCCACCAATCTAGTCTTCCTCTTAGGGTCAGCCTCAAAGCTATAGGATTTATGGATTTATGACAATTGTATATCTTTTTGGGTTGAGTTTAATATTTTTTTATTAGCCTGTAAATAAAGATGGTGTCTTCTGTATTAAAATGATGCTGCGCCTTTTTTAAAAAAAACAAAACAAAACCCACACCAACAAACCCATGTTTCTTTCACATTGCATATTTTGGTTTCTCGTTTCTTTCTACAGTTTTTAAGATTTATATAAGCATAAAGTCCATGTAAAAGCTGAGTCCAGTTACTATGGAGATTAAATATATATATTTAAACTAGTGTTGTATGCTGATGAATCAGAACTGACCTATAGCTGACTCTCAAGCAGGCTTTCAGAGACTGTCAATCTTCCAGGAGGAGATTGCCCATCCTTCTGCAGAGGATTGCACTACATCTTTTTACCACTAGGTAAGAACTAGTAGGGAGGAACTGGCAAAGCAGCTCTGTGTGACCAATTTTCTGTTGACATTTAGCAGCTGGATAAAACTCTGGTCTCCTTGGCTTTGTTCTGTGTTATATTGTCAACCTAATTACTTCTCTAAGGGTTGTTGTTGTATGCCATTGAATCGCCTGCAACTCATAGCAACCCTATGTGTACAACGGCTCTGAAGCCTGCCCGGTCCTGAGCCAGTCTCACTGATTCTGACACACCTACCCCCATTGCCCCAGTCATTGCATCAATCCATCTCATCTGGGGTCTTCCTCTCCTGTGCTGTCCCTCCACCCTTCCAAGGATTGGTCCCTCCTGGTCACATGCCCAAAATACGTGAGACAAAGCTTCAAAATCTTGTTTTCACTCTCTCCAAGACAGGCGTTGGTTTTCTTGGTGGTCCATGGTATGTTCAAGACCCTTCTCCAGCACCACAACTCAAGTTTCCAATTATTTTATCATCCTTAGTCATTTTCCAGCTCCCTGATGTGTAGCAAGTAATTGCAAAGACCATGGACTGGATCAGGTGCACCTTAGTCTCTAGACTGACATCAATGCTTCTCAGTACTCTGGAAAGCTCCTTTACAGTAGATTTATCCAGTGCAGTTCATCTTTTGATTTCCTGACTGCTGGTGCCAAGAGTGTTTGTGGAGCCAAGCAAGTTGTAACTGTTAACAACCTCAATCTCCTCTCCATCCATCATGGTTCTGCCAGTTGACCCAGTAGTGAGAATCTTCGTATTCTTGATGTTGAACTTCAATCCATATTGAAGACTACAGTCTTTGATCTTCTGCAGCAAGCATTTCAGGTCCTCAGTTTCAGCAAGCATGTCAGTCTGTAAAAGTGACATTGCTAAAAAAGTAGAAATTCCTAGGTACTATCTAAGGAAGACATTCTTCCATTCTGTATCTCTTGTTCAGTGCTGTCAAGTTGACTAACTCATACAGCAACCCTATGAACAATAAGATTGAAACTTTGCCATATCATACACCATCTTGGAAAACGTTTCTATTATATCTCATGTTAGCCAAATAGCGCCCTGGCTGCTGTGCCAAAGATAGTATCATTGCTTAAGTAGAACTCTGGGTACACAGATTTGGAAAGTACATTCTTTTCTATTTCAACTGAAGATCTGAAACGTTTAGAATTTGCGTGGGAAGACAAATATCATCTACATTTTTATCTCACCATTGATTCACTTTCCAACCTGTCATTAGATATTCTTAAAAGACCTGGACATGTCACTGAATATAATATTGACCCATTATGTTAAAAATGTGCTGGTTAGGCTGAGTAACGAGGTTTTGGTAAGGTGAGTGATAAGCCTGCCAGAAATCTTCAGAACTTGCCATATCAAGTTTACAGGGATCTAGTGGTCAAGGGCATGCCAGGATAGCTCTTCCCAAGTAAGTGACAAAGCCTGACGCCTAGAGAGAATGTTCTATGTAAACAGGAAAGGAAGGAAATAAGCTTATTGTATGACATACACCAAAAATGGACAACAGTTATGTTATAGGTGCATTCAGCAGTGCCTGAAAAACAACGGAAAAAGAATTTTCCCCATGGACATAGGTGTGAGCGGTAAACCTGACCAGCCACCTTACATGAAAGGATAAGAGACCCAAGGTGGTAATATACAAATTCCTGGGCACTAGTCAGTGAGTCAGTCAAGTAAGTACCTGGAAGGTGAGAAACCAGAGTAGAGGAATGTACTTGGTCACTGTTGGTTGTTATGTACTGTTGAGTCAGAAATGACCCATAGCTGACCCTCCTGCAGGTTTTCAGAGGCAGTAACTCACACGGGAGGAGATGCCCATCTTTCTCCTGCAGAGCAGCTGGTGGGTTCAGATTGCATAACTGCATTGAATAAAATTACTTAGCCCTAGTCCACCA
The DNA here is from genome assembly GCF_000299155.1 of Elephantulus edwardii. Taxonomy (NCBI): domain Eukaryota; kingdom Metazoa; phylum Chordata; class Mammalia; order Macroscelidea; family Macroscelididae; genus Elephantulus; species Elephantulus edwardii. The sequence goes on from NW_006399752.1 coordinate 15,323,100, forward strand.
GTCGTGCCACGCACTGTCGAGTCAGAACCGACCCATAGCTGATTCTCCAGTAGGTTTTCAGAGGTTATTGCACATTTTTATTGTTCATCTTTCTCACACACAGCAGCTGGTGGACTTGAACTATGAATCTTTGCATTGACAGTGCAACTCCTTACAACTAGATCACCAGAGCTCTTCCTAATAATTTCAGGCTTACTACTGTGTGTAGTTGGACATAGTAGTATGTATGAAATGTGAAGATTATTAAAATTTTTATTTTTTATTATATTATTGTTGAGCAGCATGCAACATAGAAGAGGTGCTGAACAGTCAAATAGACAAAACTGGTTTTAGCGAGCCTCTGTCACCTGCCACTCAGCCCTGGTTAAAGAGTAGTCATGGCAGAGTTATATATGGGCTTGGCAGTGTGAATTACCTCTTCCCAAAGCTGATATAGCTACTCTTGCCTTAAAATAGGCAACCTGTTAGCAACTACCACTTGATACCAAGTCAACTACATTAAGACTTACAGACATGGAAGGAAAGAAGATACTGATTGAAGTTGTTTTTTTAAAGAGGTGGGAGGTCAGTTTTAATGTCAGTCTACCTGATTGAGGGTTTTCCTCTCCTTTGCTGACCCCCCACCCTTCCAAGCATCATGTCTATCTCCAAGGAATAGCCCCTCCTAGAGACATGTCCGAAGTATGTGAAGTGAAACCTCATCATTCTTGCCTCCAAAGAGCACTGCGGATGCACCCTCTCCAAGACACACTGGTTTGTTCTTTGGCAGTCTGTGGGATCCTCAGTACTCTTCTCCAACACCACAGCTCAAAGGCATCAATTCTTATTCATTGTTCAGCTTTCAGATGCATAACAAATGGTCAGAAAGACCATGGCTTGAACCAGACATACCTTTGTCCTCAAACGGATATCATTAATCTTCAATTACTTGGAAAGGTCCCTAACTACAGACTTTCTCAGTGCAATGAGTCTCATTATTTCCTGACTGCTAGTGTGGCAAGGGTGTTAATTGTGGATCCAAGTATGATGAACGTGTTGACAGTTTCAATATCTTCTTGAGCCATCCTATTGATCCAGTGGTAAGAATCTTGGTTTTCCTGGCATTAAGATGTTTGAAGAAACTGAGTGAAATTGTAGGACAGGCAAAATAGGAAAGATAATAGCTAAGCATTTCCAACAATTGATGAAGGCCTGAATTTGTTATTCAAAATGCAAAACATCCCAAGTAAAATCTATAAAAAGAAATACACAATTAGAAACATCTTAGTGAAGCTACAGAACTTTAGAATACAAGTCTCACAAAAGTTAGAACGAAGACTGACTTACATGGCAGCCAATTTCTCCAAACAACAATGAGAATCAGAAGGTAATGGGATAGCATTCTTGCACTGCCAAGGGAAAAGAACTCATCCAAGAATTTTACACTCAGCAAAAATAACTTTAAAGATTGAAGTGAAAAGATATCGAAAATTTTACAGACCTTCAATCCTTCCAAGAATATTGTCCTCCAAGGACAGGTCCCTCCTGACAGTATACCCAAAGTATTTGAAACAGTTTCAAATTCCTAGCCTCCAAGGAGCAACCTAGTTTCACCCTTTCCAGAACAGACCTGTTTGTTCTCCTGGCAGTCCATGGTGTGTTCAGTACTCTTCTCCAGCACCACAGCTCAAAGGCATTAATTCTTCTGTCATTCTTTGTCACGGTCCAGCTTTCAGATGCAGAGCAAGCCATTGAGAAGGTCATGGTTTGGATCAGGCAGATCTTAATTTCTAGACTAAGATCTTTGCTCTTGAGCACTTTGGAGAGGTCTTCGACAGCAGTTCTCCCCAGTCTAACTCTTCTTTTGATTCCCTGACTTCTGGCTCTGAAAGTATCGATTGTGGATCTGAGCAAGACGAAATCATTCTGACACCAGAGATTGGCAATTTAAAATAGCGTCAGATGTATGAAGTAAAAAATGGATAAATCCTTTCTAATTAGAGACTAAAAAAGAAATGGAAATTTTGAGCAATGCACTCATAAGAGAGTGGTTTGTTTTTTTTTTAAAAGACCTCTTGATTATTAGTAAGAAAACAGACTGATGGACTATGTTGTTGTTGTTATGTGTCATTGAGTCCCTTGCGACTCATAGCGACCCTATGTACAACAGCCCTAAACCCTGCTTTATCCTGTGCCAATCTCACTGCCTCTGACACACCCATCCCGATTACCCCTGTCACTGAATCAATTCACCTCATAGAGGGTCTTCCCCTCCTGTGGTGTCTCTCCACCCTACCAAGCATGATGTCCCTCTCCAAGGACCTCTCCCTCCTTACAACATGACCAAAGTATGTCAGACGAAGCCTCAGAATCCTTGCCTCCAAGGAGCAGCCTGGTTTAACCCTCTCCAGGATGAATCTACTTGTTTTCTTAGCAGTCCAGGGTACATTCAATACTCTTCTCCAGCACCACAGCTCAAAGGCATCAATTCTCCTTCTATCCTCCCTACTCATTGTCCAACTCTCTGATGCATAACAAGTGATTGCAAAGACCATAGCCTGTATCAGATGCACCTTAGTCTCCAGAGTGACATCATAGCTCTTCAGTATCCTGGAGAGGTCCCTAACAGCCGACTTTCCCATCGCAGTATGCCTTCTAATTTCCTGGCTGCTGGTGTTGACCGTGGAACCAAGCCGACTAAAGTTGTTAACAATCTCAATCTCTTCACCATCCATCCTGATACTGCCAATTAGTCCAGTGGTGAGAATCTATAAGAAACAAAATAATTAGTATGTCAAGCTTGGATTCTAGAATTTGTAAGAGTTTACAATTTTATAAACTATCAGCAGGGGGCAGCAGATTCCAAAATGTGATAGTAGCCTTGGAAATCCGATGGCAGCTCTGCATGATTTAGAATCAACTGCGGGGTTGGGGGCGGGGGGTGGATTAGGATTGCGTTTGGGTTTTGGAAGTCATTGTAAAGATTGTCATTTGAAACTCCTTTATGGTGTAGTAAAATACTGACGTCTATAAAATGGTAGTAATAATTCAGGATCACATAATTGTTACATGTCAGAGCCAGGACTGGAATCCCTCTTGTGCTTCTACTAAAGAATTGGAAGGGAAACACAGATGGAATTTTCAGCTTTCCTATCTTATCATTTAATAAATATATATATATATTTTAGCATTAGTGAACATTTTACAAATATTTTATAAGTGTGTATTATGTGTCAAGCATAATGCATGACGTTGTGGATACAGAGATGAACCAGATATTATTCTTGATTTTGAATGGAATACAGATGAGAAAAAGTTGTAAGATTAAAACAGATACATACAGATACAAAAAGCATGATATTGTACAAGATCAATTAGAAGTATACAATCAGAAAATGAGAAAGTCTGTCTTAAATGCTTTCACTTGAGTCTGAAGAGAGTTCAAAGATTCAGGGTAAATAGGTCCTTTTTTGTTTTTTAAATTATTATTAAATTTTATTAGTTTTAATGAACATTTACAGATAATTTCGGTTTTCATTCATTCATTGTTGCTAATAAATATATTTTTAATGTATCTTAAATGGTGGTAAGTGACCGTCTGTTTTATATAGGTTTGATTTGAAAAAATGATGGATGGACTATATTTCCATTTTGCCAGAAATTATATCGCTACAATTGCAACTATGCTAAGAAATGCCCATGTTACAGATATGCAGAACTCTTAAAGCAACACAGTAGATTCTGAGGTCTTTGAGATTACAGCTTTGGTTTTCCTTATAGGAATGAAATTACCTCCATCTTCTGTACATAACCTCTCATGTTCTTTAGGAAACCAGGTACAACAAAGATATAGGTAGCTTTTGGGAAAGTGTGTGTGCCTATGAGGATGCAAGTGTCCAAGGATTAAAAAAAGCAAAGGTGGGGGGGGGGGAAGAGAATTCATCTGCTTTGTGTTGCAATCCTTACTGTTGTTGAAGCTACTCATGGTTGTAACAAGTGGATTGCCAAATTTTGAAAAGTAGAAAAATAGTAAAGCTAATTTAATAAAGCCAAAACTGGTTTAAAGAGAAAAGGCAAAAGCAACAAAATAATTTTTAAATCTATTAACAATCTGCGTTATGCAGATGACACAACCCTGCTTGCTGAAACTGAGGAGGACCTCATGCACTTGCTGCGAAGGGTCA
>NW_006399752.1:15329342-15384289 GCF_000299155.1 Elephantulus edwardii
GGGAGTGTAAAATGGTGCAACCCCTGTGGAAAGCAGTATGGCGCTTTCTCAAAAAGTTGCAAATAGAGGTTTGCAGTTCTAATCTACCCAGAAATACCTTGGAGGAAAGATTTAGCACCCTACTTCCCCAAACTGGCTACTCTCTGGAGTACTCTTCTATTCTGAGTTAGGAAGTTGCCATGAACTCCTGTTGACCCTGCAGGGAATGGTTTGGTTTTCTGTATGATGGAAGTGGTATGATCTCTGCATAATGGGGACAGAGATAATGACTTTTATTGCTCTGGGATAATTAAGGAGAGAAAGGAGCTGATAAAAGTGGTGTAGGTATACAAGGGTCCACAATTAAGGTTGCATAGTGGAATGTACTTGGGGTGGTGGGAGGGGTGGGGGTGGAGGGAGTCTTTCTTTTACTTTTGAAAGAGAGGAATGAACTTGGAGGGTGAGGGAGGAGGGCTGGGCGGGGAAAGTGCAGCAATGAATGAATGGAAATCCAAAATCTAAAAAAAAAAAAAAGGTGGTGTAGGGAGGGAGCTCTGGCTGCCTAGTGTCAAGAAGCTGCACTGCAATCCCAGAGGCATGCAGTTTGAATCCACCAGATACTCTGCTGAAGGAAGGACAATCTCCTGTACCAGTCAGATCCTATTTGACGGCGCACACACACACACACACACACACACACAAAATTAAAAAAGAAGAAAAGAAAAAAGTGGTGAATGGGCAGAAGAATTATGAGCTTCATGTAAACTGGAAACCAGGGGTTTGGAGGGACCCTGATGTGAATGTTATACAACATTCAGTTGCTATCACAATGGACGTGTGCTGCAAATAGTATCCTGAAGAGACCTTATGTTGAGGCCCCAAACTTCTTCCTGGAAAGACAAAGGAATGAAAAGGCTGAGAAAGAACATTTCAGATGAGAGATGGGAAGGAAATACAACCTATAAGGTTGACTAGAAGAAAATGGTAGAATCAAGTATATAAAAGTCTTGATAAAAATAAGTGAAAGGAAAGGTAAGGAGTCCAAAGAACAGATTTTGAACTGAGAGAATTAGTAGATGAGAATTTAGAGCTGAAGGTTTTGGCAATAAAGATTATATACGTGTGTGGCTGACAGAAGTCGAGTGGATGGTATTAGAGTTGAAGTCAAGACTCTAAGAAGTGATACACTGGGTACTGAATATGCCAATAATTATAGAGGGAGAATGCAGATGATGCCCGTAGGCAAGGTGAAAGTCCACAGTGCATGGAGAAAATGACTTGGAAGACATTAGCTGTCACAGGCAGAATAAAAAGGTGACACAGCTGCATCAAAATAAGAGACCGCTGTACTTTGAATGTAAGCGAGAGCTTGAGAACAAAGGGGGACCGAGTATGTTAGGAGGACAGCCTGCACTGCCTTCTGGCCACAGCGAGTGCACTGACTAAGGACAAAAAAGACTTCAAAAAGACAAAAAAGACTGAAGACTTGAAAAGAATGCAAAAGGAAATGATGTGAGAGGATAATTCAGACTTCAAATTGGAGAAAAAAAAGGAGACAGTACTTACTATGCATCTAAAACCCATTGCCACTGAGTCACTTCTGAGCCATAGCAACCTTGTGATCTTTCCTGACTGTAAACCATTATGGAAGCTGACTGCCCCATACTTCTCCCATGGGGCAGTTGTGGGGTTGAACGCCTGGCCTTTTAGTTAGCAATGCATTTTAACCACTTTTCAGCCAAGGCTTCTCTGTGTGAAAAAAACACTATGAGAATGTTCAGACTTCACAATAAACAAACAAAAACCCAAACGAAAGGGAGCTCTGGTGGTCTAGTGGCAAGAAGCTAATGCACACACATGGTTGGATCTCTTCCTGTGCCTGTCAGATCTGATTCCATGGTACACAACAAGAAAAAACAAAACAAACCAAAAACCCCACCCCTCAGCAACCCAACTCAATTATTGCTGAGTCATTCCAACTCCTGTGTGATGTGTTAGAACTGTGTTAAACCAGGTTTTCAATGTATGATTTTTCAGAAGGAGGTCACTAGGACTTGTGACTGGGTGATTTTACTTTATAACCTTTCACACTTTAGAGATTAAGACATGAGTTTGAAAAGGACCAGAAGTGTGCTTGAGTCACATAGCTACAAAGATTAAAGTCCAGATTACACCCTAGTTCTGTTTTTAAAGCCTGTGCTATCCGTGATAAATGAGCTATCCTCTGTTTGTTGGGAAGACATCATCTCAACAAAATAGCAGACGGAGTAAGACGAAAATATGTATGATGCGGAAGTTGCAAAAAGTTAGATAAAATAAAATCTGTAATTCTGTAATTGTTGTTTTTGTTGTACTGTAGAGTTGGAACTGATCCATAGCTAACCCTCTGGCAGGTTTTCAGAGGCAGTTAATCACACTGAAAGAGACTGCCCATTTTTCTCCTTCAGCGGGGCTGGTGGCCTCCAATTGCATGCCTTTGAGATTATAGTGCAGCTTCTTGCCACTAGGCCACCAGAGCCCATAGGCTCAGAAAATCTCCCAAGAAATAAAAGTAAATAGCTATGTTTCAGAATAAAAAACTGAGAAACAGACATGTGGGCTGATGCTCTGGCTGTCGTGAGGTGAGGTGGACTTAGATGCTGGGGACTTACCTATCATGAAAGGAGAGGAGACTAGATTTTGGAATGAGAACGCAGAACACTGGGACAGTAATATGGTCATAAGACAGACAAGGGAGGAATGGATCCTGGAGGAAAAGGGAAGGCTCTCTTGAGAAAGTGAAACTCTGGGCGTGGGCCTCGCACTGATTTAAGTCCAAATTTTCAAAACAAACAAGAGTCTGGGAACTGTTAAGCAAAAAATGAAAATGAAAACTGGTGTTAGGCTGCCTACACTCCTGGTGTGTAGTGGCAACCACAATAGTGGCTGGTTGATGATAGAAAAAGTATGTTCTCTTTCCTTATCACTTGGGTGCCCCCAACCCCAATCCTGAAATCAGAAGAGACATTCCCCACTGCCACCAACACTCACGAGGAGTTGCTAGTGTTCTCTAGTTAGGCCCACCTCTGAGGCTATTCCCATGCCATCATGCAACTAGAACCAGAGGTGTGCATGGGTCTACACTCAGAACTTTCCTCCAAGAGCCTGTGGACTGTGCAGCACCTGGTTTTCAGATCAGTGGGACCACCCCTCTGTCTGGTATCCTCTGCTCTTGTGGTCACCGTTGCAACGTTTGGAACATAGCACCTTTTGCAGAGTGTGCCATCCTTGGACATACCAGGTTTGCAGTGACTATCTCTTCATGCTAGCCATCTCTGACTGTGTATCCTGCCTGCACCAATCTCCTAGACTGGCAGAGACACCATCTCTCACCTAGCATACTTAGCCTTGGTTGCCCTGAAGCCACTAGAAACTCTGCCCCAAGCTGGATGTCCTACTCCTCAATACACCCTTGCACATGGCTTGGCTCCTATCTTGTAGCCTCATTTACACTCAGCTGAGCAGAAATTCAGACCTGACTGGGTACCCAACTCCAAACTTCTACTGGACTGGAAGATACACTGTCCCAGATCAGACAGCTTAGTTTTGGGTACTAACCATTTCCCATAGATTTTCAGGTATTTCCTTGTTTATTTTACAGTTTGCTCTTGTGAGTTGATTTTTCTTTTTCCTTTTTATTTTCTGCTTTCTCTTTTGACTATGGTTTTGTTGAGCATTTTTCCTCCTTTCTCCTGCCAGTCTATTATCTTTCTGTTTTTTATTTTATTAAAATGTTTCCTCTCTTTTTAGTCTTTCCATTCTTATTCTTCATTTTGTATCTATCTCTGTTTTGGTTTTCCCCATGTTCTTGTATTGTCTAATCTTGTTTATGGTTTTTTCTATGTTTATTTCCCTTTGTCTTTGTTCATTTGACAACAGAGTGCCACAGTATCCAGCCACACACACACACACCTCCTGTAGTTTGACACACTGTCAAAACTAAAGACTTGCTTTCAGTTCATCTGATCAATGAAATACTGCAACCTACACCAGCCTTCTCTCAACTACACTGCACAGTAAATAAAGAACTGTACACACACTGTCACCTTTTACTATATCCATCAGAAGACAATGAAACAGTAAGAATAGGCAGTGAAACTAGCAAGCAACACAATGGCACTTACATGGTTCAGTTATATATATATCAAGACAAAATTGTACAAAGACAAATATTACTGTCTCTTGCAGGCAGAAGGCAACTTTTAACTGGGCACAAAACCAGGGAAAAAATTGGACTAAAACATGACCAAAATACAGAAAATATTTCAGAGGAAGAAATGCTACGAAACTTCCTGATAAGGAATTAAAAAATATGAGAATACTGAACTATAGATTAATAATAAAAAGAATATAAGACCAAACATAAAAAAAATGAGAAACTATACAGAAGCAGCATATTGAAATTCAGAACACTCAGACTAAAATTTCAGAAATAGTTAAGAAATTAGGAGGACAAAAGAGAAAATTAAAGCAGTTAATCACAGAACTAATGAGATTGGGGACAAATCTTTCAATATTAATCTGTTAGAGAAACAGGAAAAAAAGAAGGAAGGAAAATGGAGAAAGCATGAGAATCATGACAACATCAAGAAGAACAACTTATCTGACTGAAATCAGAACAAGGAGAAAAAAAAACACAGAGGAAATTGAAGTGCTAGAAGAAAATTCCCCAGATATTGATTATAAAGTGTCAGAAAGGCATCTTTGTCTCACAAAAGGTTGTGATAATACAGAGAACTAGACAATTAGAATTATTTCACCCTTGCCTTGTCATATGTGCTAATGTTACAAAACGCCAAAAATGAAAAGCATACTATTTTTTTGTTCTTATCTTCTAGTGTATACTTGGCTGTGTAGTGTCTACAGCTGAATCTGACCTTTTCCTTTATTAAGCCATGTCTACACTGTGAGCAACCCTGAGGAGCTCCTATTCCAAAATGACATTTTATTATTTTTTGTCATCAGATTATGAATATGGGGAGGAAAATGTGATGGATGAAGACAATTTAATTGTGGAGAAGCACTTTGGATCCAAATCTATTCTTAAGGCTAATATTTTAATGTCAAAATGCTATACACAACCCACGGAGGGGCTAGATTAGAAGTAAATTCTATCACAGAACAGACGTCTTGATACACATTGTCTCAGTTAATCCTTAATAGTAAGCGTTGGAGGAGGGCACCCAAGAATGCTGAAGCTGAGGCTTACACCTTGTTGCTGTTGTGCATCTCTGAGTAGAAATCGATCCAGAGCTGTACCTTTGGGGTGGTAGTTCAATTCCTTACTACTAAACTACCATACTCCTTACTAGTTCAGTATCTCCCAGGTATTTTGTAGTGGATCAGCATCTGGAACTAAGACACAGCTGATTGCATGTTCATGCTCTTTTCACTGTAGCATTTGCCCTTTCACCAGGACTCAGGCTTTCAAAAACCCAGAAAGCAAGGCATCAATGACAAAAACCAAGGGTACTTCAATTTGGCATTGTTTATTACCATTAGTACACTCATAAAACCATGTAAATGCCAAAAAGGAAATTAAATGGTTTACCCTCCACAACAATCAACAGAGTGTCTGCCATGACCTTCCAGTAACCTCACCAGTTTATGTATTTATACACTTCACGTAAAGTGATAAGCATACAAATGAGATTATAATACATTTTTTAGGAAAAGAATTTTTTTGTCAATATTTTCTATTTTAAAAAACAAAACAACAGCTTTCCTCTTTGGCAAAAGAGGTTTTCTTTCCTATAACAAACTCAGAGGCTTAAATAAAACTCACTGAACATGAGGTACAGCATAGTCTGACCTAGCCTAGAATTATAAACATTCGAGGGGGACATTATTTCTTAAAAATATGATTTTGGTTTCCAACATCTCAGTAGAAAAGCACCGTTTAGATTTGGTCCTGGTCACTTCTGTTAGGCATACTTCGAAGAACCTTTTTCCTCTCTCCTTGGGGTAAAACACAAACCACTAAAATAGTCTCTTCCTGGAGAAAGTCATGAAAAGTGTGGGCAACTGGCCTTAGCAACACCTTCAACTTGATGTGCAGAATCATTTGACATGGGAATTCTGGCTGTAACTGCTGCACTACCTTCATTTCACTTTGCTAGGGGAATAGTTTCAGTTGCTGGAAGCCACAGTATTTGACTTTGCAGACAGATGTGCAAAGACAGGCTTGCATGTGAAAACTTTGTTATAGCAACCAGGCTCAAGGAGGGAAATGAGCAGAATTAGCCAGGCTTTCTACCGCCCAGAGTACGTCATGGCCCCACCTGAAGTGGAGTCTAAAAGAACAGGCCACTGATGGGTGATTTTTTTTTTTAAATCAACAAACATCAACAAACATAATTGCTAAATCAACCACCATACTGGTATGTTTTTCATGCTTCAAGTAATTTCTTCCAGGAGAAGAATGCTTAAAATGTTCTTGGTCCTAGTTATCAAAGGAAAGAAAAAAAGAACATTAACTTTAAACAGACCTGCTGCTAACAAAGCATCAGACAAAATATATTTTTTAAAATGTGAACCTAATTACAATATAAGGACTTCTGGTGGTTTAGTGGTAAGGAGTTGCACTGTCATCCTAAAAACGTGTGCTTCAAATCCACCAGCTGCTCTTTGGAAGAAAGATGGGCAATTTCTTCCCATGGATTTACAGCTTCTGAAAACCCACTGGAGGGTCAACTATGAGTCAGTTCTGACTTAGCGGCACATAACAAGTACTATATATATACATTTTGCAACAGCTGTATGTTCCCTCTTAACTTCTGTGCAGAAGTAACATCTGGTAAAGCAAGCTCAGATTCCTTTGAGCTAAACACGACTCCTTACAGATTGCACATTTTACACCGAAGCAGCTCAATATCACAGTGAGAGAAGTGCAGACACCATCTGAAAAGTCTCATATTTTTTTTTCACTAGCCAATAAAACCAACAGATGAGGACTGCCCTAAGGGTCGAAACAAAATCAGCTGCACAGTTATGTAAACAGTATGAGGTTGTCTCTGAGACTCCACCACAGGATCCGAATGAACGGCATGCACCAGCCACGTACGCACACAAGCACAAACACACGCACACAGGCACGCGCGCACGCACGCACGCACACAACAGCAGTTTCCCTTCTTCCAGTGCCAACAGAGGGACAGCCCGTCGATGCTCGCAGGTACCACGGCAGGTTTCTTTCACATTGTGTTCACAGAAGAGCGGTCATGGCCGTCTGGTTGACTGGGGTCAGGCAGTCTCTGGGTGCTGAGTAGCCATCACTCACTCCGGGGCTCTTCTGTGGTCTCTGGTAGTCACCATCACTGTGTCCCGCGGTGAAGAGGCTGTTCGCTTTGGGCTCATCATACGCCCGGTCTACAGGGTCCTGGAGCATGTGATAGTCTCCACCTTTGGTGCCTCCGGAAGGGGAGAAGCTGCCGGAGGACAGTGAGTGTTTGTGCGTAGGTGCAGGGCCGGGCACGCAGTAGCCGCTCCGAGCCGAGAAGGTGTTGGCTCTCATCAGGTGGCGCTCCACGATGGGTGTTGCATACTCAGGCTCTTGGTTGGTCAAGGGCAGGGCATACTCGTGGCCACCTGGCCGGTGCGGGCAGTCGTAGTGGTTGCCGCCCTCCGTGCTCATTGCATCCACGTCAGTGTCCATCGGTCGGAAGGTGGAGCCCTTCCTTGTGACCGTCCCTGTACCGATCATGAGAGGTTGCTGGTAATCTGAGAGCAAACGAGAAGACACCATTTTTAGTGCATCACAGAGATACATGGACAAGCCTGCTGAATGTAGAGGATGCTGGCTCATTTGAGGTAGTAGTGAACCAACGTTATACAGAACTCTTTAAGTGTCACCAGGTCCTCAGTGTGCCCCAATTCAACACACTGTGAACCTGAAAGACATCAAGTGTGGAAAAAGACCAAGATGGAAGAGTCACATCTTTCACATAGAGGGATTCGCACAACCACAGGCACTGCTTCAGATTCCAGGCAAAGTGCAAGTGGCTAATGTGTATAGCTCTTAAGAGAAAGGTGGGGAGTTCAAGTCTACCCATAAGGGCCTTGAGACAAAGTCATTATCATTATAATTGTCAAAAGCCTGATGGCTTTAAAAAATAAATTCCCATGGAGTACAGTTCTGCTCCGACACACACGGGGTTATCATGAGACTGGTGCTGGTGGGGGAGCTTGCTTTAGGAAGGGCCAAATGGCTATAGGAACTCAGAATAAAGAGATTAGGTTTTTATTTAGCGGCACACAGAGAAGTATTTAAAACAATAAGTGGGACTTTGACTCTTGAAATGTTAAATTTTGAGGTGGAAGTACTAGTAGAAGTAAAAGGAGGAAAGACCAATCACACAATTTGGTGTGAGGGAAATAGTCATTTTGTCTAATGGGATATAAAGATGAAAGCAGTAGGCTAGGGCTGAATGATGATAATGATGAAACTATAACATTTATTGAGCTTTTTATTCTATGCCAGGCACTCTTTTAAAATACTGTTGTTATGTGCCCCCAAGTTGACTATGACTCACAGTGACCCTATGAACAATGGCTCTGAACCCTATCCTGAGCCAACTTCACTGTCCCTGACACAGTTGACCCCATTGCCACAGACATGGTGTCAGTCCTTCTCATCCATGGCCTTCATCTCCTGCACTGATCCTCTACCTTTCCAAGGTAGATCCAAGACTCAGTATCAAGAGAATGACAATTCTACCAGAGGCAATCTACAAGTTCAGTGTCATCCCACTACAGAAACCAATTCAATTCAACAAGATGGAAAAGGCAATTTCCAATTTAACCTTGACTGGAAAGAGAACACAAATAAGCAAAGCACTACTGAAAAAGAGAAACAAAGTAGGAGGCATCACACTTCCTGATCTCAAATTACCCAGCTGTGGTGGTCAAGACAGCTTCGTACTGGAACAGTGACAGGCACACAGATCAATGGTATAGAACTGAAAGTCTAGAAATTATCTATCTATGGTCAACTGATCTTTGACAAGGAGAAGAAATCAGTTAAGTAGGGAAATGACAGTTTCTTTAACAAATAGTACTGGCAAAATTGGAAAACCATCTGCAGAAAACTTAAGCAAGACCAACACCTCATACCATACCAAAAAAAAAAACCCAAAACCCAACAACTCAAAGTGGACCAGGGACCTACAAGTAAAAACAAAGACTATAAAATTCATCAGAGAAAAGCTAGGAAGAACTCTAGAAGTCCTAATCCACAGCATGAACAATCTTCCAAGCATAATGAAAAAGCTACAAGCAGGAGAGGATAAAATAGATGAATGGTTTTAAAAATCAAATCCCTACGCACATCAAAAACCTTCTCCAGCAGGGTAAGAAGGAAGTCCATAGACTGGGAAAAAATATGGCAATGGCATATCTGACAAGGGACTTACATCTAAAATTTACAGAATATTCTAGCACATCAACAAGAAAAAGTTAAAGAATGCAATCACAAAGTGAGCGGAGGATATGAATAGACACTTAACCAAAGATAATTCGGATGGCAAACAAACACTTAAAGAAATGTCCAAAATTGCTAGCTATCAGAGAGATGCAAATAAAAACAACTATGTGATATCATCTACAATAACAAAGCTCAGCAAACAATTCAAACAGATGTATGTACATCCATGTTTATTGTTTCATTATTCACAATAGCAAAGAATATGGAATGGAAGCAACTCAAGTGCCATCAACAAATAAGTTGGACATAAAAACTACTGTACATTCACACAATGGAATATTATGCACCCCTGAAAAACAATGAACTTATTAAACATTACATACACAACATGGGGCACCTGGAGGATATTATGCAGAGTGAAGTATCTCAGTCACAAAAGGACAAATAGTGCATAATGCCAGTGTTATAAACTAGTACAGAAATTGAGGGCTTGAGGATCGAAAGGGAAAAGAGTGGCTAGATAATATACAATGCATTAGAATAGATGAGGGGAAGAACTGTCTGAAAGAAATATATGAATGAAGATAATCTGGAACAAAGAGCACTTTGCATAGTGGGCTGGGGAAGGGATGGGTAGGGTCAGTAAGAGTGTGCAACAATGAGAAAAAAATAAGAAAAAAAAGAAAAGGAATACATGGAGGATATGTGGTGAAGATTAGATGCAAGGAGTTCAGGTTTAGACACATCAAAGAAATGATGACACTTGCAGGTGGAGATATCAGCAGGCTAGTGTCTGGGAAGGATTTCTGGATAGGAGATGTTGAGCTGATCAGCATACAAGGAAGGACATGGGGGGAAGCTCTAGGCATGGATGAAAGTGTGCAGCAAAGGGACTGCATGTCAGAGTGTGGGTGAGAGCAGGAAACTGGGACTTTCTACACATTTAGACTCACAGAAGACCCTTCAGTGAGGGTGGAGTCAAAGCCTTACTGAAGCTGAAAGAAGATAAAAAAAAAAAAGGAAAAAAAGGACAGAAATGAGGTAGTGGCTTCCCTTCCTTCACTCTCAATGTAGACCAGGATTTACATGAGGAAAGGAGAAGGCTTTAGGTTGGGGGGGATGCTCTCCTTCGCCCGGAAGCGTCTCAAGCACCCTTACATTGGTGTATGGGCATCATCTGGGAACTTCTGCACAGGAGGCCTGACTGTCTGCACTTCTAATAAGCTCAGGGGTGATGGGGACACTGCTGGGCTCAGAAAGCCCTTTGAACAGGAGGAGCCAGTGCAGTGCTGCTCAGCGGGTGACCTTGCAGTAGCTGAGGAGTGTTGTGACAAGTCATCAAAACAGGAAATGCAGAAATTGAGAGTTAAATTTATAAATATTTAGCAATGTGACAATTTTATGTCATGAACCCTGGTAGCTTAGTGGTAGGAAGTTGTGCTGCCAACGTAAAGCCATGCTTCTCGAATCTACCAGCTGTTCCTCGAGATAAAGCTAGACCATCTCCTCCTGTGTGATTTACTGTCTCTGAAAATCTGCTGGAAGAGTTGGTTCTGACTCATTGGTATGTAACACCACAGATCTAATTTAAAAACAGGGCTTTGTATTTTGTATGTTTAAAAGCTGTTCCTGTTTCTGATAATTTATACTATATTTTACAAAAAATACTAATCCATAAAAATAGCAAACACCAGGTCCTTTCCCACAAATCGTTTAGGAAGCCTGAGTCTCAGTGATGTCTTGCTTGCTAGGCTTTTCTAACTGGATGAGTTCATTTGTCTCTTATGTCGTCCCACTCAGGAGAGGAGCAGTTGTCTTTCCAGCCCTTTTCTCAGCACCTCAACCAAACAAAACAGGCAAATTAAGGCCTTCTGGACTCTGGTGGTACTTCAGGGTCCTCTCTATGGGTGCCATTACACCCTCTGCAGGGACAAGCAGGGAGGCTGAACTGAGCTTTTGAATTAACAGCTACTGACAGTGCGCAAGAGCAAGAGATAGACTGCAAAGAGATAACACATTTCTAATTTATCAGATCCCACTGAAAACAAAAGACGTTAGTCTCATTTCTTCTGGTTTCCTCCCCTACCAGCACAGTCTGTCAGAGGCTGCACTTACCTGCCATATCACATGCAATTAGATCTAACTTTTGGGTCATCTCCTTTTCATTATCATAGCTGATGGTAAATTCTGATGACTGATGCCTGAGGAAAGGATACTTAATCTGCTTCCAACAGCCTGGAATGAAAACAACATGAAATAAATGCATCAGAAGTGTAACCCTCACTCTGTGATGTGCTCCTCAAGACTAAGTCTGAGCCTTTCTTGATGCTGACTGTGACCATGGCCCATTTCTTTAGATGCACTTGGTGAAAACAGCATTAAGACATCCTCAGTAGTAACCACAGCACTATCCCAATTAAGTTCTACACTCATCACAGCATATTTGTGTGTTTGTTGGATCCCAAGACGGTCCCTTTGCTGGACCATCCTGGGCATGGTATTCCACCCTGTGCACTGAAATAGCCTGGGTGGCTTAGAAGGGACAATGTCAATGGCAGTTTAGACCTCAGGAAGATAGAGTCTTGAGTGACCCCTGAAGTTCTCCAAGAGCTCTGTCTTGTCTCCTTAACCACAGCTGACTGTGGACATCCTGTGTCATAAGGATTCTGCAATCTGGTCCTTTCCCCACTTCCCCAAGTGGAAAATATAAGGCAAGCCTGAAGATGCTAAGGGTGTGTTGTCCTACATTTACAGATGATGATGATGATGCTTTTATAACTTCTTGATGAAAACCAGTGTTCTGATCTAAACTCCATTGGCCAAAAAATTATTGTAGGTAAATGATGGGATTATGTTAAAAAAAAGTAAACAAGCCACCAAATATCTGAATTATAATGAAGAGATAGGGAAAAGGAAATTTTCCTTTTAGGTTTTTAAATTAAAAAATTCCATGGTGCTATTTTTTTCCTTTTAAGCCCAATAAATGTGGGCCATAGCCTAATCATGTTTTCAATGAGGAGACCTTGCCCCCAAAGCCAAAATAAAAACTGTTGAGTTTTCAACCAACCTGTTTTCTGAGTTTCGGTTGATCCATAAGGATTTCCTTCCTTCTTCCTTCTAGCAACACAAAAAGTCCATCTGATTATTTATAAACCACTATGTCTCTCTCTCCCTCTACAACAAGGGGATCATATTAGTCCTTACCTTGTGAAATTAAACGAGACAACAACTGTCAAGTGCATATAATGGTAAAGAAATACATAGGATTATATAGAAATATATGCCACATAAAATAAAGGTCACAATATTTTCACTAGAAGATTAGTGTACTAATTACTTTATAGCCTAGAAAACAGTATTTTATTATTTGCTCCCTAGCTCATGAAGTCAAAGTCAATTAAAATCTCTAAATCTCTGACAATTTTGGAAAATAATGGGGGCTAATACTTCAGATGGAAAAACACTAGATGAAAAAAAGGTAGCTGACCCAAGTCTTCACATTCACATGCACTCACGTCATCTCTGCTCAACAATGAAGGACATTCTGTTGCCTCTGAGTTGATTCCAGCCTTTGAGGTTCCCATGTATTGTCACAGAGTAGATTGCCCCATACAATTTCCTCCGCTATTATTACAGAAGAGCTCTGGCAGCCTGGCCCATGGGGAAATGCACCATGAATCCAAAGGCTGTACTTTCTTGGTTGTTTGAATCCAACAGTGGTTCCATGAGATACAGGAGAAAGATGGGAATCTCCTCTCACTTGATTTACAGCTTCAGAAACGCAACTGGAGGGTCAGCAATGAGTTAGTTCTGTCTAAGAGGCAATGAGTCTTAGGGATCGCCAGTGGCCTAGTTGATAGAGAGCAGCATTACTAATCCAAAGGCTGCACCTCTCTGAAGTTCAAATCCAAAAGCTGCTCTCTGCCAGAAAGATGGCTGGTTTTCTCTGTGGGAATTGCAGTTTCGGAAACCCAATGGTGGGTCAGCAATGAGTTGATTCCTACTCAATGGCAACGAGTTTGAGTTTATAATTATTACAGAGGTAGCTCTCCAGAGCTTTCTTCCGTAGTCTATTGGTAGGTCCGAACTCTCAGCCTTTTCATTAGTAAACCCACTGTCAATGAGTAGATTATGATTCATAGGGACCCTCTAGTTGTAGATAAATTATTTGTACTATCCAGAAACCTCTAGTCACCATCTAAAACTGTGGGTGTCTTTAAAAGGAATTACAATAAAAATAACTTCGGACACTTGCTTTAACCCATAAATTTTCCACATGGAGCTTAAAACCTAGGTATTGTTCTTTCATTTTTATTCATAAAATTGTTCTTCATTCTATGTGTACTAATAATTGATAAATTCTTGTTGCTTTAAAAAGATATAAAGGAACTTTGGAATGTTTTCCACTTTTTGGTAGGGTCTAAATACAAACATTTGCTCCAGTAAACTTGGGAGTTTTGGACTCTGAAAGTTAGTAGTTCTCCAAGTAGACTCTATTTTGTGTATGGAAAAAAGTGAGGACCGGGACACTAAATGGCCTTCTTCCCAGTGACAAGGGTGGGACCAGAATTCAGACTGCCTGGCTCTCCTCCTAGTACACTTTCCACTCTACTGCTGGAAGAAAAACAGATACTTCAAAGAGCATATTTCAGTCCTATACTACTTCGTCAACAATACTCAGCAGTTAAGTCAACATCAAAGGTTCCCAAATGATACCAACAGTGTATAAAATAACACCTGAGAATTTCTACTTCTTTGCAATTTGTTTTTAAATATACAAGTTAATGTTTTCTTTTGAAAGATGTTGCCTTTCTATATATGATTATCTGAAAAGTAACATTTTCTTATTATAATTATTGACATAATCACAGAATACATTTTAAAAAAATATCAAGTCCCATACTTTTTGAAGATTGCAAAGAAGCCCATTCCAGCAGCCAGCAGGACGACCAAGAGCACGGACGGAATAATGATGGTTGCCAAGTTCACTCCTAAAGAGAAGGTCAAGTTAGAACATTGTAAAAGAAAATAAACTATGAACAGATCCCATCCTCTAAAACAGAACAATGATTTAAAAGGCCCTGAATTGTTAAATATATGGGGAAAATTGATATATGCTAACTAAACATTTGCTTCTCTCAAAAAGCAAAGGGATATTTAAAATCTTGACTTAATTTGGGAAGGCATTTTATTCTTCCCCCTAAAACAGTTTTCAATGTTCCTCTAAGATTAATATTTACTCTTGAGTTTTCTGTCTGCCCTTGCCCCCAAACTAAAACGACTGCTTTTGAGCTGATTCTAACTCACAGAGACCAGAGAAGTGTCCCATAAGGTTTTCTTTTTTTTTTTTGAAACACTTTTAACCACTGTCTCACTAGGGCTCTTCTTGGTTCACGTTAAACTCCCAAAATTCAGAATGAAGAAAGAAGGTTTAAAACGGCCCAATCAGTTCAGGAGCTATTTATAGACAAGTCAATGGCTTAAGCACAGTGTAGAGCTCTTAGCATGTTTTCAAGCAGCCAGTTCCACAAGATGTGGGCAGACTGAACTGAAATGTAACACACATATAGAGACTTCTGAAGGAGTGCTGATGGTCTAGTGGTAAGGAGTTGAACTGCCAACCCCAAGGCAGGCAGTTTGAACAGACCAGCTACACCATGGGAGAAAGACAGGAAATCTCTTCCTGTGCAAATTACAGCTTCTGAAACCCCACTGGAGAGGTCAGCTGTGACTCAGTTCTGACTCAAAAGTACATGACAATTCTCTAAGTTTCTAAGATGGCTTTGGAGTCACGACTAAAAGGAGATTCAGCTTACTGATGTCAAAGGGCATTTGGACACAGCTGTATGAAATATGAAACACAAATTCCCTACAACTCTGCTTAAAAAAAAAAAGGAGGTGGTGGCACAGAGGCTAAGCCCATTTGTTAATCAAAAGTTTACCAGCTGTTTCTTGGAAGTAATATGTGGCTTGGAAACCCTGTAGTATTTAAAATATGCAAACCACTCAATTATTATTTTTTTTTACTCTTCTTTATGTGTGAAAGCTGAGGGAAAATAAAGAGATAATAAGGAATGGAAATGTGTAATTCTTTAAAAAGGAGATCAAAGAATTTACATCTGAATAAAAATGTCTGTAATTAAAGCAGTGTTAGCTATAAGAGTGAAACTTTGGGGAGGAAGCTTAAATATAAAAAAAAATAAGAGAACAGTTAAGTGAGTGTATCCACATGATAAAATATATAAAGCCATTAGTAGTTGTGGTTTTCAGCTATTTAATCACATATAAGTGTTCATAACACAGTATTGCATTAAAAATGTTCTTGAACGGAATATATGGTATATTCCCTTTCGTCTTGAAGTTATAAATAGCAATGTATTAGACTGAGCACAGTAGGATTTGAATGGAAATCATCTATGGATGCTGATAAAGGGCAAGTTTTCATTTTTTTTCTATTTTTATAGTAGTCTCAAATGATATAAAGATAATATGCAAACCATTCAATATTCTGAAACAATAGATGAATTTTTATGTGCCCAAAATTCAGAAGTTTATAACAAGGTGAATGTACTATCTCCCTCCTTCCTTTTTCCTACTTTTCACAAAAATGTGCATGTTTATGGTTTTTGCAAATGGTATAATGCTCTTGCTTTTGGTTTTGTCTGCTCACTGTGTATGCTATATGTGTGAATATTCCCATGAACCTGTTGTGAGAGAAATTATGGTATGTTTTCTAATATTCATTCAGAACTACTTTATACATAAAAGAATAAATGTATATTTGCATTATTTTCCATTTTCCTTGTAGGCATGGCAACCCGCCACAGAATGTTATTTCTTACTTATTTTGCTAACATATTTCAGAGAACTTTCCACATTATTAACACAAAGAAAGTTTTCATACTTTTTTTATAGCTGTTGTTGTTGTTATGTACCACTGACTCGCTTGTGATGCAGAGACCCTATGTACAACAGCCCTAAACTCTGCTCTGTCCTGTGCCAATTGCATTGTCTCTGACACACCCATCCCGAGTCACTGAATCAATCCACCTTATAGAGCGTCTTCCCCTCCTGCGCTGTCCCTCCACTCTCCCAAGCATGATGTCCCTCTCCAAAGACCGGTCTCTCCTTACAACATGTCCAAAGTATGTTAGATGGAGCCTCAGAATCCTTGCCTCCAAGGAGCTGCCTGGTTTAACCCTTTCCAGGATCAATCTGTTCGTTTTCCTAGCAGTCCATGGTACCATCCATACTCTTCTCCAGCACCACAGTTCAAAGGCATCAATTCTCCTTCTATCCTCTTTAGTCACTTCTCCTTCTATCCTGCTTAGTCACTGTCCAACTCTCTGATGCATAACAAGTGATAGCAAAGGCCATGGCATGTATCAGATGCACCTTAGTCTCCAGAGAGACACCATTGCTTTTCAGCACTTTGGAGAGGTCCCTGACAGCAGACTTTTCTATGACAATACGTCTTTTAATTTCCTGGCTACTGGTGCCAACAGTGTTGACTGTGGAGCCAAGCAAACTGAAGCTGTGAACAATCTCAATCTCTTCACCATCCATCCTGATGCTGCCAATTGGTCCAGTGGTGAGAATCTTTGTCTTCTTGACATTGAGCCTCAATCCATATTGGAGGCTGTAGTCCTTGACCCTCTGCAGCAGGTGCTTCAGGTCCTCTTCAGTTTCAGCAAGCAGGGTTGTGTCATCTGCATAATGCAGATTATGATGAATCTTCCACCAATCCTGACACCACACTTCTCCTCATAGAGCCCAGCCTCCGGGATGATCTGTTCTGCATACAGGTTGAAAAGGTATGGAGACCAGACACATCCCTGGCATACGCCCTTCCCAATTTTGAACCATGCAGTGTTTCCTTGCTCTGTTCTAACAACTGCCTCTTGGTCCAGGTATAGGTTTCTCATTAGCATGATCAAGTGTTCTGGGCTGTAGAGTAGTTAAATGTCTAATTATTCTATTTTATTTTTTGGTATATTTACCTAGTGCTTGAAGGGTAGGTTAAATTAGCTTCCAATTCATTCCTACTAATCTTGCAAGGAATAGTCATGGACGTACATAATTTTTGCATGTGCAAATACCTCTGGACTGTTTGTATTTACATATTTATATGCCAGGGAAAAGATGTTTTGTTGAATTATTGTTAAATTAGGTAGGGTACCAGCTATGCCCCTCATAAAAACACAAAATGTTCTGTCTGCCATACCTGTGGGTATTTCCTCCGAGGGGGTGGGCTTTGTGATTGTCTTATCTTCCTTCTCAATTGAAACACCAGTAGTTTGACTTGTTTTCCGCCATACCAGTGAACTATTGTCTGAGAAAGAAGGAATGTTAGAAATCCACGTAAGTTACAAGGCTCTATAAAGTGAATGATAAAAATCAAGGAGCACAGGGACTCAGCCTCAGCCCTACCTTGTGTGGTCTGGCAACCAATGAGCTCCACTTTCAAGGCTATCCTCTGGTGCCAAGTCTGGGGGATGACCCGCACATATCTGGCCACAATAGGAGGGATGAAATTGTTTCTTACCGGGTCCTGAAAATTAGAGTTGCCCTGGAACACCTGTGGAAAAAAGTAATTTTTATTTGTAGTAGGTTAAATGTTGGGATGCAAAAGGAAAGGTAGGCGGTTGGAACTTACCAGCCACTCAGAGGGAGAAAGATTAGACTGCGGTCTCCTGCCACTTAAGACTGACCACCTTGGAAATCCGATGGAGGGTTGCAATGAGTCAGGACTGACTCAGAGGCAGCGGGTTTGGTTTATTAGTCTTTAGGACTTTATCAATCCACTCATACCTCGTTACATGTAACCAAACCAAAGATTCGGTCTGTTGTATTGTTCAGACCCTCTAGATAGTGAACCTTACAAAGACCAAGTTACTTAAGTTCTCTCATTTGAATTTCATTTTGGAAGTTAAAATTTCTTAGTTGTAATATCTTCATCTTTTTATGCTACTATAGTGATTGGTAACCTCAAAAGCATAAATCAGTTCTTAGCCCCAAACTAACTCAAATGATCTCTAACAACATCCCAATTCAAATTCCCAACCCCAATCTTCTACCATGCTGAAGCAATGATTAATTTATACAGAAGCAATTATTTCAAGTTACCAAGAAAATCATAAGTATCTCATTCTGCAGGAG
Organism: Elephantulus edwardii; assembly: GCF_000299155.1. Lineage (NCBI taxonomy): Eukaryota > Metazoa > Chordata > Mammalia > Macroscelidea > Macroscelididae > Elephantulus > Elephantulus edwardii. The sequence continues at coordinate 15,347,941 of NW_006399752.1, forward strand.
AAAATATTTCAATCTCAAATATCTCGAGGTTTTTCTTACTCTCACATGCTCAAAAGAAGATCGTTAATGCCTTTTATAAATAAAACTATAATGGACCCTGTGATTTCTCCCCTGCCCCTCATCCATTTGCTCCTACCCCTAAAGGAAATGGGAAAGATCCAGAGGACCTGAAAAGACGGGGTAATGGTGAGCATAGCTTAGTGGGGATTAATTTTATGAAACACAATGTATGTGAATGATTGTATGAAACATCAAAGAAAGTGTGAAATATAATGTATATGAATTTCGGGGAAAAAAGAGACAAATCCCTGATTTAAAAAACCTGTAACACAAAGTGTGTGTATAAAACATGGTGTATATGAATGATTATATATACACCAATAAAAAATTTATAATGGAAACACACGGACCCAAATTTTTGAGGGCTGCTTCCTCCACTCAGTTTTCTTTCCTCTTGAGTTTCTCTTCTTACCTTTTTTTCATTATTCACAATTCCTTTATAGGTCTTCCACTTGGAGTTGTTGCTTTTAAAATTTATCACAAAACTCTTAACATAGAAGTTGAAACTTGACTGTGTGGATCCTGCAGTCCTAATTCCTTGTAAGGAAACATTATTTATAGGTTAGCTTATAAAATATGTTAACATACAGAACAATTTCACTGATTTCACATGCAAGCAAGATTTTACTGAAGATTATCCAAAAACGACTGGAATAGCACATCAACAGAGAACTACCAGAAGTCCAGCCTGGTTTCAGAAGGGGTAGTGGTACTAGAGATATTGTAGTTGATGTTAGATGGATCTTGGCTGAAAGCAGGGAATACCAGAGGAATGTCTATCTGTGTTTCATTGACAATGCAAAGGCATTTGACTGTGTAGATCATAACAAACTGTGGCTGACTCTGAGAAGAATGGGAATCCCAGAACACTTGATCGTTCTAATGCGAAACTTATACTTGGACCAGGAGGCAGTCGTCAGAACAGAGCAAGGGAACACTGCATGGTTCAAAATTGGGAAGGGCGTACGCCAGGGATGCATCCTATCTCCATACCTTTTCAACCTATATGCAGAACAGATTATCCGGGAGGCTGGGCTCTATGAGGAGAAATGTGGGGTTAAGATTGGTGGACGATTTATCAACAACCTGCGTTATGCGGATGACACAACCCTGCTTGCTGAAACTGAGGAGGACCTGAAGCGCCTGCTGCAGAGTGTCAAGGACTGCAGCCTACAATATGGATTGAGGCTCAATGTCAAGAAGACAAAGATTCTCACCACTGGACCAATTGGCAGCATCAGGATGGATGGTGAAGAGATTGAGATTGTACACAGCTTTAGTTTGCTTGGCTCCATAGTCAACAGTCTTGGCACCAGCAGCCAGGAAATTAAAAGGCGCATTGCCATGGGAAAGTCTGCTGTTAGGGACCTCTCCAAAGTGCTGAAGAGCAGTGGTGTCTCTCTGGAGACTAAGGTGCATCTGATACAGGCCATGGTCTTCGCAATCACCTGTTATGCATCAGAGAGTTGGACAATGAAATGACCAAGGAGGATAGAAGGAGAATTGATGCCTTTGAGCTGTGGTGCTGGAGAAGAGTATTGAGAATACCATGGACTGCTAGGAAAACAAACAGATTTGTCCTGGAGAGGGTTAAACTGGGTGGCTCCTTGGAGGCAAGGATTCTGAGGCTCCGTCTAACTTACTTTGGACATGTTGTGAGGAGAGACCGGTCCTTAGAGAGGGACATCATGCTTGGGAGGGTGGAGGGATGGTGCAGGAGAGGAAGGCCCTCTATGAGGTGGATTGATTCAGTGACTGGGATAATTGGGATGGGAGTGTCAGAGACAGTGCGATTGGCACAGGACAGAGCGGAGTTTAGGGCTGTTGTACATAGGGTCGCTATGAGTCGTAGGCGACTCGACGGCACATAACACAACAACAAACAGCATATATTATAGTTTCTCAACATTTTGCATACCAACTTTTATTCACTTCCTTTAAAACCTGGTAAGTGTTACAGATAAGTGTCTTCACACTGACAGTCTATTATTAAGAGGTTCTGAAAATGAGGTATCATCTATAAAGAGAACACTGTACTGATATGTGTCATAAAGAGAACACTGTACTGAATATTTACAATCTGCACACAGTTCTTTCACAGAGATAAAGGGAGGATTTGTAACATTTTAAAAGCATGTCAAGTACTTTCAACTAAAGACAGGAAACTATGTAAATCGAAAGCTTAATTTCAACCGAAAGCCATTTTCCATTCACAAAACTGCTTTAGTGTTTCCCTTACGTACCTGTTATTTTCTTTCTTTCTCCCAAATCTATCTCCAGCCATTCGCGCTGTTTATGGTTGTTGCTGTTGTCCCCTGAAGCCCACGATGGGCCTTGATCCTTAAGCCAGGCCTGGCCAGGAGACCAATGAACTTGTTCTCCAATCTCATTGACCCAATGCCAAGAGGAAGAGGCTCTTATTTGCCTGTTAGGTTCCAAGCGCAAGGATTCACTGCAGTCTGGGGAAGAGGGTAGTAAAACTATCAAGATATTGATATTAAAAAATGCAAAAAAAGCCTTGAGTGCATCTCGTTTAATCTTACCCTGATAATGACTCTACTATTTAATTACTAGTTTTTCTTAATAGCCAGACTTGTATTCGGATTATTTGTAGTACAGACTCTTGAATCTTGTTGCTTTTCTTTTTAAATTGTGGTAAAGATACGCATGCATAATAAAATATTTATTGTTTCAACATATTTCACATGTTCACAATTCAGTGACAATAATTCATTTCATTACATTGTATGACCATCACTACTATCGATTTCCAAAAATTCCATTGTCCTTAACAGAAACTCAGCACCTCCTAAGCTATGATTCCCACTTCTCCTTCACCTTCCACCCTTCATCAGGCAAATTATTGCCATAGAGTTGACACTGACTTATAGCTGTCCCTCCAGTGGGTTTTCAGAGGCTATAAAGTAACCTAGAGGTAAGAAGATGCACTACAATTCCAAAGGCAAATGCTTCAAATCCATCAGCTATTCTACCGGAGAAGGATAAGCAAGCTCTTCCTGTTCAATCAACTGCTTCTGAAAACCAGCTGGAGGGTCAGCTATGGGTTGGTTCCAATTAGATGGTACACAACAATAAACTGCCTAGGCAGGGACAGTTTCTCTTTTTCTCCAGGTGGTTGATTTGAACTACCAGCCTTCTGGGTTGGCAGTGCAACTCCTTACCTAGAGGCCACTAGAGTGTCTTCCACCCTTGGTAATCACTAATACACTTCAGACTATACTTTTGCTATCTTAAAGTATTTCCTGGTATTTGTCCTTTTAGGACTGACTTATTTTACTTGGCATAATGTTTCTGATGTTTGTCCATACTATAGCATGTTTTAGGAATTCATTTCTCTTTACAGCTAATAATAATATTGTTTTGAATTTTAGTGATTAATATAGGAACCCAAGTAGCATAGTTAAGTGCTTGGTTGCTAGCTATGCAGAAGAAAATTTGATAATTTACAAGATTATAGCAACAAAATACTATGTCTATGAGATATTTCTACTCTTACATGAAGTTGTCATGAGTTAAAATAAAATCATTGGCACCTAAAAACACACTGAGTTTTTTTTTCTTTTTCTTGTGTACCTTCAAATCAAATCCAACTGGCACAGGAGGAGAATGCCCCTCCTTTTCCAGCAGAGCATCTGGTGGATTCAAACCGTGTGCTTTAGGATTTCAGTGCAGCTTCTTGCCACTAGCCCAACCAGAGCTCCCTTGAACTTATTTTTATGTGCTTGGTGGTCATTTGTGTATCTTCTTTGGCAAAATATCTATTCAAGTCTTTTACCCATTAAAAAACCAAATTATTATTTAAGTTATATTCTTTATATATTCTGGAATCAAACTATTATCTAGTATGTATTTTCCCCCAAAATCTCCAAACTGTAGGTTGTCTCTTCACTTTGCTTATAGTTCTTTGATGAATAAAAGATTTTAATTTTGAGGAAATCTAATTTGTCTATTTTGTCTTCGTGGCTAATGATTTTGGTACCATATCTAAGAATCCATTGTCAAAAACCAGGTCCTGAAGCATTACCCTTGGATTTTCTTCTAAGAGTTTTATAATTTTAGTTCTTACTTTAGAATCCAGGCCCATTTCTTCTATGGTATAAGCAATGGGTCCAGTTTCATTCTTCCACATGTAGAAATCTAGTTGTCCCCTGCTTTTCTTTCAAATGGACCTCATCAAAGTCAGATGCATTATGACGGTCACCTCTTTGTCTCTGTTACACATTTTCTAACTTTCTAATCTTACCCTGTTTAGAACAGAGTATAATGTGTCTTAAAGTTACTAAAGACTTCTTCATAATCAGCTGCTATGAGTTCATGTTTTTCAAAGCTACTACTTCAAACGTTATAATTTTAATTTTTCACAAAATACCCGTTAGTATTTTCAGCAGCTTATTTTATATTTTCCCCCTCTGCACTTTAAGACTTCTCTGACTTTAAGAGAGTATAGCCTCTGTAGTGTGTGTGTGTGTGTGTGTGTGTGTGTGTGTGTGTGTGTGTAAAACACATGTAAATAACTCCGTGGAGTAGTGAAATTGTTGTCTTTTATGAATTATACCTTATTCTAGTTTTTAGACTTCCTTAAAAATGTCTACTATTTTATTGTAAATCTAAGCCATAGAGAATAGTTAAAAAAAAAAAAAGTTTTTGCAACCAGTTTTTCAAGTTACTATGTTTTTTCCTCTTAACTTTTATTGATCTTTATTCTTGGTCTCTAAATTTTACATATCAATTATCTATTATTATTGATGATAAAACTTCAGAGTATAGAATTATTTTTTAAAAAATATTGGTTTAAGGGGAGCTCTGGTGGCCTAGTGGCAAGAAGCTGCAACTACAATCCCAGAGGTGCATGGTTCGAATCCACCAGATGCTCTGCCGGGGAAGGAGGGGCAATCTCCTCCTGTACCAGTCAGATCTGATTTGATGGTAGACACACACAAAAATAATAAAATAAAAACAAAACAAAACATTGGTTTATTTACAAAGTTCATGTAAATTGTTTTTCACACTACTCTTCATTCACATTTTGTTTCATAGTCATTTCCATTCATTACGTTTTATAAAATTAATCACCATTCAACTATGCTTATATTCACCCTGTCTTTCCAGATCCCCACTGGATCCTTTTCATCTCCTTTATTCACTCTTCCTTCCCCCTACTAAATTCTGCAAACCTATGATTTTCCCTCTGTCCATTCTCACCGCTCTGTTCCCACTCTACGCCTCCCCCCCACTTGGATCCTAATACACATTATACTAGTTATCTTTCTGCTTCTACAGTAAGGATCTTCTGCAGTATTTGTCTTTATGAGACATAGTTAGTTCACTAAGTATAATACTCTCCAGTGCCTCTCAAGTTATGCAGTAATTTTTTTAAATCATTGTGCTGTGTATTATTCCATCATGTGAATATACCACCATTTATCAAGCCATTCGACTGTGGCTGGACAATTTGGCTGTTTCCACGTTCTGTGATAGATACTGAGATAGTGTTCATTGCCATGAACACTGGTGTACAAATCTGTTTGTGTGTCAGTTCTATTTTCCCTGGAGTATATTCCTAGCACTGGAATGGCTGGATCATATGGAATTTCTATGTTCAGCTTTTTGAGAAAATGCCAAACTGCCTTCCAGAGTGGATGTTCCATTTTACAAAGCCATCAACAAATGTATGAGAGTCCCTACGTTTTCACATTCCACATCTTCTCCAACATTTACTGCTTTCTGTCCTGTTAAACTTTTCCAAATTACTCTTAATCTGCAATAGTCATTTAAAAAACCTCATAATTCACACATCATATGAGTTAAACTATACGAAAGGACTTGAAAAACTACTGCTGAAGAAATTCAAATGATCAGATATTTAAGGAAATCAAGATCCTTACCATTGGAGGCAAACTGAAATCGCTTGTCTGATAGGGAACCACTGGAGCAAAAAACAGAAAGAAGAAGAGGTGAGTTGCTTAACTAGATGGTAAGAATTGATAACTGGGCTCACTGTCTTCCTACACTTAAATGACCTTCACAACACCCCTGCAAGGCAAATGTGGCCATCTTTACCATCCCAACATCAGGGTTTTCTAAATTAGAAAGTTCAAGGTTCTTCAAAGTCAGCACCTCTTCTAAATTCATAAAGATGGCAAACAGCCAAGATTATGAAACCCTGATTTTGAATGAAAACCTTGTGCTGTTTCCCGCATACCACACTATATTGGTAAGTAATGTACCAGTAGACAGTCTCAGAAAGAACCTTAAATACCAATTAATTAACACAAGGTGATGGAAGCAGAAGGAATTCTGTCCTAGAAAACTATCTTTGCTTCAGGTCACCTTACAGCATCCTATTCATTGTCACTGTGCAGGAGTCATTGAGAGGAAACAAGAACCACGGGCACCTTCAGCCTTGACTCTCTCAGCCTCACACTGTTCCCTGCACTAGCACCAAGCATAAAGCTGTGAATTCCCACTTCTGGATTTCAAGGTATAGTTGGAGAAAAACAATAGAATCTCACTCACCAGTTGTGAATTGGACAGCTGCTCCAAGAAGGTCTTACTATTTATCTGGCATTGATTCTCTGCCTTCTTGGGCCCTAGAATTTGCTGCATTCTCATGGAAGAATGTACCAAATCAGTCTGACTTTGCAGCTATTTGCTTCAGTTAAACAGATTCCTAATGTCCAAGACTATATTTCCTTCTTTTAAAACTCTCTTACCAATGCCATTAAAAAGTATGAAAATTTGAGAATTCTCTTATTTTTAAGTGGACAGCACTTGCTGTATTAGATAGGAAAGTAAAAAAAATGGAGATGCCACTATCATTAAGCTCAATGATTTTTATCATCTGAGAGTGTTGTGTATTAGCTGAAATATTGCACTTTTGAAATGTATATAAGAATAATGAACAGAGAGAATGTTGAAATGTAGAACCCAAAAATACCCAGCCAAAAGCATAAGTAACTTCCCATCAAAAGTTCTCTTTAATAAAGGACTGCCTGTAATGGAATTTTTTCTTCCATATTCTTCATCTACTCTCATTTAGAGATTCCTTAAGCCTGGGCCTTCCACGCAAATGCTCTGGTATAATCCATGCTCTGACTGTAATGCAGGCACTGATCCTTTCTTATATGAGAAGTCTCAGACCAGATGTGTCATAGAACTTAAAGAAAATTGTGCATTGTTGCTATTCATATTTATATCTGCATTACACTTTATTGAAAGTCTTTCTTTGCTCCTGAATGTTCCTTCACTAAGTGCAGGAATTGGGCTAAAAATTCTAAATAACAATGGCTACAACTCTGAAAGCTTTAAGTTTTCTCCTACTGCCATGACACCTACAGCATTTGAAAAGATTTAATTTTCTTGTGTACAAAGAGAAATTACAGAAAAGAAGGGGCTGACCTTGAGGAAGACTCCAGGGCATGCTAGGCAATGAGTCTGTCTCACTCTGCTCCATTATCAGCCCAGGGATAATGTTTTCCCACTCTGCTCTATTAAACTGCTTGGATTTCACCACCTAGAAAATTCTATAGGCAAATGGCAACGAAAACACCCTTGAGAGAGGTGGGGCTCTGAGGCATTTGTACATAACAGAATTAACTCAGTCAGTTACAGGAATTGCTAGTCTCCCCAGAGGGCTGCAGAAGTAATCAAGAATAAACTGATGTAAATAGAAAGAAAGGCCTTCCCTTCTGAAGGTCTGAGCCATCATCCTCCCTATGAGGTCAGCTTCCCTTCCTGATTCCATTCTGGTCTTTGCAAATCAAGGAAGTGACCTGACCCAGGATGAATCCCAGAAGAACCCTGGATATTTACTTTAGGGACCCCTTCTTCCTCAGCTGCAATGCTTCCTTCTGTGTTTTTTCCTGAATGCCAAACAAGCATGTGTGGGAACAGAAGTTCAATGACCGCGGGGACAGTGGTTCCCCAATAGCAAAACAACAGATAAAAACAGCAGCTCCCTGGAGATTTGGGAATCTCAAGGAGTGGAAGAGACTTTGAACATGCAATTTATTCTTCTCTGCTGTGTAAAATCACAGAAGGAAGATGGGACCTGATTCAATTCTGAACTTTCAAGCTCTTCTCATTGAAGCAAAACTCATAGAAGGTCATTAGTTTAAATGGCTATATGGAATATTTAGCAAAACTCTAATTCTTTAGTGGTCAGATCTCTTTGCTCTTCTCTTCATATGGAAATTAAATTTCAAATTAAGTAAGTAACTTATTAGGTTTTGTGCACAGTTAGAGTTATGTAGCAGAAGTAATTGAGGGTGAAAATTCTCCAAAGTTTTATCACAATTTTTTTTTCTCAAAACAAAATAAAATCCAAATTATACAGATTAAAACTTCTTTCCACTGGAGATAGCTAGTAAGTAACTGGTCTAGTAAAAAATGGAAAAGGAGTAAGACTTTATTCTCTCTAATTCAAGTTTCAGAGACTAAAACTCTCTTTTGCCCAGCCTAAGAATGAAGCTGTACCTTTTTAACTTATCTGTCAACATAACCAGTGAGCTTTTTGATGCCACAATGATCTTCCACATAGGAACCATAAATGCTTCCCTAAGCACTCACATATATTTATCATATCTCTGCCGTCCTTTCACATTTGTGAAATGATTTATTGTGCCTTCCAGGCTACCCTCCTCTCAGAACAATATGGCAAAATACTTACTCCCTGGAGAGCACACCATTGGCCAAGGCTCCTTCATATGGACGCAGCCCTTTACTCTGAAGCACGCTGATCTGGCCACCCAGTTCATCTGCAATGACTCCTGCATGGATGGCGGCTTTGCACAGTAAAGACGTCTGAAACACAACATCACCATTATCATAACTTACTTAAGAACATATTTAAAAGAAAGTTGGAGGTTTTAGCCTTTTTCCTATGAAAATTTACCACTAGCACCCCTTATGCCCAAGGACTAATGCCCCCAGTGGCCAAGATTACAAAACATCTCCCATACTGACTCTGAACTAGGCCCTGCAACTTGCTTTGGTTGACTCCATATTACGTGGCTCAACTGTCACCATCAACAACTTTTTGTGTGTGTAAAGCCATGTTGGACTGTTGGCTTCAGCTAATCTCCGACATGACCACAGCTGCGTGATTCCAGGAGAGGAGAGATTAAGAGCCATCCAGTCCAAAATGCTAACTCAAACTCATCGGCAAATATAATGGGTGTTAACCACTAGGTTTTGGGAAGTGTCTTTTGAAGCATTAGTAGTTAATTTACCCAGTTTCTTACACTCAGACCATTTAAACAGGCTAAGTATCATTTGAGGAAAGTCTATCATAGCTTTATTGTTAATTAATTTAGAGATTTAAAGGTAAAGCACAGCATGAAACACTATAAGGAACTGAAAACTTCCTGAAGATATTTTAGAGATAATGAGCAAACTACGGCTCATTGGCCTTATTTCCATCCACTGAGAGGAGGTCACTCCATAGCTTTTCAGCCTTCTATGGCTCAAACTAACGTTTCAGTATGCTGTTGGCTAGTGTGATGAACTGGTGAGGAATAACTGGCTGGCTCTCATTAACAGGTCATCATGGGATTGGAGCTGGTTTGTCAGTACCTGGGAATGACTGAAACTTTTCCATGAGGTACCCACACCTAGAGGCTCCCAGAGGCAAAGTCCAGTGTGAAAAGGGTAATAATCTAAATAAACTTTAGATATTTTCCATTTCCCCATGATGGAAATAGTCACAAAAATAAAAGGCATCAATAAAAGTGTTTTAAATAATTGGATTTAGCAATTCCTCTTTATTTTAAGGGAGCTTGGGTGGCCTAGTGGATAAGGAGTTTCACTGTCAACCCAAAGGCAAGTGGTTCAAATCTACCGGCTGCTCCACAGGAGAAGATGGGCAATCTCCTTCCATGTGATTAAGTACTTCTGAAAACCTCTGGAGGGTTAGCTACGGGTCTGTTCCAACTTGATGGCAGCTTACTGCACTGCATTTTCTGTATGTTAAACACTGTTCATTGGTACTAGAGGGGAAAATCCTTTAGATTTAAAAGTAGTTGCAAATAAAATTGAGTTCTTTTGAGCTCTTCATTTTAGAGTTTCACATTTCCCAAACCACGTCAGACTTGGCCACACGCAGCAGTTTCAGAATCACTACAGCTGGAGCTAAGATCAAAAAGAAGACTTCACGGACAGAGAAGAAGCAGGACACCGCTTAAATACATAAACACAAACACTACACTTCCTGATCTGCAGTAAGAGAAAAGGATTAGAAAAAGGGAAAGATTTCTTCAATAAAAATACAGCTTATATTTTTTCCTCTTTCCTGAATTTTGCTTTCATTAAAAAGCTTTCTTATCACTGCTGTGGACTTCTAAAGCACTAAACAGAGGAGCTAGGGGGAAAGTTAGGAATTTAAAATCAGTAACTGAGTTTATCATATTCACTCTGCCTCTAACTACACTGTGTGCTTAAGTCATTTCACTGGGCCGGACCCATCTTCTCAGTTCTTATGTATACTGAAGTAGCAGGACTGGTTGATGGCTAGTGCTCTTCTGAGATCTGTCATCTAGTGATTTTAAAGGAGTCTCAATGCATCTTTAATAGGGTCCAGGACTACCTCCTTTCCCAAGGCCACACAATGAAAAGCAAATTGTCCCACAGTCTGTTGCTTTTTTTCCCTAGCTATCTGTCTCCCCTGGAATTCTGTACAAACAAGATGTGGTCCTCACTGGCATGTCTTAGGATCCCTTGGCGAAAGAGGACAGCTTCACAGGTGAAAAGGCAACAGAACCAGCTGGCATCACTGGCCAACAGACTTCCCACATTGACCAACACTGGGGGAATAAATGGCTTGTACTTTTTTTATGAACTATATTTAGCTACTGTTACATCACCCACCCCATAATGCTAAATGCAGACCATAGAACACATCTCCAAGAGAATGCCCACCAGATCTAGCTGTCATAGTATTATGATAAAATTATCAGTCCTTCTCAGGAGCATTTTCTTTTAAAATAAAATATTTTTGAAATTTATGTCTCATAAAAATATAAATGTAGGAATGCAGCATCACTGGTTTATGTTAATGAATCTTTTAACAAGCTTATTAAATCAAATTTAAAAGATCTTTAGGAAAAGAAGTGTGATGGACAGTTCAGCACAGTGTGATGGCATTAATTATCTATGATAAACAGTTCTGAAGTTCATGAAGCCAGGGGCAAACAGAAAGCATGCGGAAAAAGAAAAATAAATTTTAATTAACTATCAAATTACTCCAGAATTGAAGCATTTTTAAAAAACATCATCCTTCAGAAAAAAGAAATTTGTGTTAGGAATTACTGACATAGCATTGAAAGGCTATTTAGTTTAAGTAAGCATTTTGCTGTTGTGTACCATGAGTTAGAGCCGACCCATAGCTCACTCTCTGGTTTTCAGAGGTAGTTAAATGCATGGGCGGAAACTGCCTGTACTTCTCCCATGGAACAATCCGTGGATTTGAACCATGTACTGTTAGGATTGCAGCATGGCTTCTTACTGCTAGGTACCAGAACTCCTTGGTACACTTTAGACAGTATCTAATAAAACATGAATCCCAATTAAACACAGTAATGTTGCTGTTTGTTGTCATGTGCCATCAACTGTGACTCCTGAACAGATTGGAACTTTGTACTATCAAACCAGCTCCAAATCATAGTGACCCAATGTACATCAGGAAGAAATCTTGCCTGACCCCATGAAATCCTCATAATTTTAGCTGTGTTTAAGCTCAGTGCTGTTGTCACTGTCTCACTCCAGCTTGCTAAGGTGAATAAAGCACATTTAAAATGCCACTTTCCCACATTTACATCTTTGTGAGACCTGGACTTCAGAGACAGCTTGAAAACTTATTTATGTAAATCATAACACTGCTTAAAGGGAATTTTTTTTCTATATTTTATTAATTTTCATAAACATTTACAGAGATTTTGGGTTTCCATTCATTCATTGTTGCACTATTCTCTCTACCCTCCTCCCAGTTTGTTCTTGTCCAAATGCCACAGTGCTTGTCAAAGCCAGTTCTGATTAATCTTCTTTGTCAGTGTGTCCTTTGCCATTCCCTATCACTCCTCCCTGAGAGAGACTTCACCCTGAGTCATAAGGAAAAGGGGATGGCGTATTCTCTTAGCTACTTCCTGCTGAAAAGGGACGCTGTGGGTTTCAGGGTGAAGATCTTTTCTCACTACTCTAAAGGGCCCTAAAGGGAATTTTTTTAACATCAAGATCAATAAGGGTGAATTTTAAAAACAGATTACAGACAAATTCCACAAATACCAATTTATTTTAGTTCATTGGGTAAAAATGTTAAATTATAAAAATAGATAACTCATTATATCATAGATTATTCCTATGTTGCTACTGCTTTCAGAATTATTTTAATATTGTCTTTATAAAGGAAATATGCATTCATTACAGGCATAATGAAACCTTTTACAAAAATAAAAATCACTTCAATTACTGTTTCCCAGAGGCAAACACTCTCCACTGTCACGCATTTCTCTCTGGCCTTTCTGTGGCTGTGACCACACAAGGCACAATTTCTCTTCTCCTCCTGCTAAACTGTCTATATCCTATCTACATCCAAATACATCTCTCTGTATGCTGTCTATAGCCACATCACTATCTATACGCTAGTGAGCGATTTACTTTCTTCCTTTTACAATATTTCTTGAACATTTTTAGGAGTAGAGATGATAAGAGGATGGACATGAGCTAGTAAATTGATGTGTTCTGCTTCAACCAGGTGGTACAGTCATCAGGTGTAGGAGAGTGTGCCAACAGGAAAGTAGTGTTGGAGACTTGGCATTTCTGCTTCCATGTGAGAGAGACACCTTTGTCATTCACCTGGTGTGCCGAAGACACGTTATATGGCTATCAGTGAAGGATAGAACATCACAGATCCTAAGACTTCAAAAACAATTGCAGTGTTACCCACTCATACCTCCTGATTGCCCTCATTCTTCACTCCACAGCAAACCTTTCTATGTGTACCCAGGTCACTCATAGGAAATGGCCTGAAAACCTTCACATATCCTAGGAACCACTGTTCCTAGGATATTCACAGTTTCATGAAACTGTTCCAATGCTTCCTGTTTCAACCTGCTGTTCGTAGGGAAGCTATGAGTCGTACTGGACTCAAGGCACCTAAAAACAACAGCAACAGCAACAACAACGGAGCTCTGGTGGCCTACTGGTAAGGAATTTCACTGCCATCCAAAGGCACTCTGAATCCTCCAGCTGCTATACAGGAAAAAGACAATCTCCTCACATGTATTTTACTGCCTCTAAAAACTTGCTGGTGCGTCCATTCCAATTCAACAGTAACTAACAACACCGTTAAGGAGCTCTGATGCCCTCGTAGGTAAGGAGTTGCTAATCCAAAGGCAGACAGTTTGAATCCACCAGCTATTCAGTGAGAGTTAATCACCCACACAATTTACATACAGTCTCTGAAAACCTACTGAATGGTCAGAATGAGCTGGTTGCAACTCAACTGCACAAAACAACAAGAGCAACAACGAATCTCAGTTTTTCCTTTTGGAACAATATGGAATGAATCAATTTCTTTTCTACACTTGTTCTTTAAGACAACATATTTCTTCCCTGTGGCAGAGCACCTGCTTCTTTTTCTAGTAATTTGTTTTGCAGATTCTGTCTTCCTGATCTAGTGGATATGCACTGATTTAAGCAAATGCCTTTCCAAAAAAGACTTCTCACAATGAAACATACTTTGCAAATTGCAAGAGGACGGAGTCTAAAATAAACTTTGCGATCCCTACATGAGTTTCACCCTTTGTTTAATTCCCTCCCTTTGCAGAAACTGTAACTTGCTTCTAACCAATATATGCTGTCGAGCTAGCACTGCCTCACAGCTGATCTTCCAGTGAAATTTCAGAGGCTGTCAATCACATGGAAGGAGATCACCTATCCTTCACCTGAGGAATAGCTGATAGATTTGAACTGTGTGCTTTTGGGATTGCAGTGCAGCTTCTTACTACTAAGACTACCAGTGCTCCCTTCTAATCACTAAAGGACATCAATTATGGAGGGATGTCATTATATAATAGGCCAAAAGGTTTGAATCCATATTGCTAGATGACTTTTGATAGGAGATTCTCTCTTCCTGGCTTTGAGATAGTAAGTGGCCATGTTTGAAACGCTTGCATGGCAAAGTAGCCTCTAGTTAACATCAAGGAAGAAACTTAGGTCCTCAACAATCCAAAAATAACACTCAACACAACGTGTGAATTTAGAAGTAGATTCTTCCCAGTTGAGTCTGAGATGAGACTGTAGGTAGCCTTGACTGACACATTGTAAAAGCCTACAGCAGAAGACCAGCTAAGTTGTGTCCAGTATCCTGACAGAAATAGAGATAACAAATGTGTGTTGTTTTTAGTCTCTAACCTGTAGGATATTGTTCCAAAGAGATAGATAACTAACAATCTATTCGATCAACACGCGCAAACATACTAACAGACTCCTTTAAAGAATTTAACTTTCAAATTATGAGGTTTGCCCTCAAGATAGAATCTTTGTGCATGCAAATGGTGCAAATCCAGTTTGTGAGTAAAGTAGGAAATCTGTTTTGCGAGCACTTAAAAATTAGGTACTCAGATCTTATGCAGGAAACCATTTACCTGAAAGAGGTATCTCTGTCAGGAAAAAACCAAGAAAAATGTCTAAAGTAGGAGAAAACTATACAGTTTTATGCAATTTTTAAGGTTTTTGTGGAGAACCAAGAAAGAATAAATAAATCTTTCTAAAGTGAGTTCTAGTAATCTAATGGTAAGAAACTGTTCTACGGTGCCAAAGGCATATAGTTCAAATCCACCAGCTGCCCCATGGAAAAAGGATGGGCAATCTCCTCCCATGAGATTAACTGTCTCTTAAAACCTGCTGGAGGGTTAGCTATGGGTCATTTCTGACTCAGCAGCCCACACAACAACAAAAGGGAGGGGAAAGGAAACAAAACAACTAATTTTATATATATATTTTAGCTTCTTTTAATTTTCTGAAGAAATCGTTCTGAAGGAACAATTTTTGCAAAATAGGTTTTAAAACTGAGACCATGTAAATAATTTAAAGAGTCAAACTGAGGCCAAATGAATATCCTAGGTCTATCTTTTCAACAAAGACAATGCAAGGAAAATGAAGTAAAGGGCAAAAAACCCCCAAAATTATTCACAGAACTACTTATGGTCCACATAAACACAACACCTAGTTTGAGACCAGATAACAAGATGATGCTTGGCTACCAGCACTGAGTATTCTCACCACAACACAATAGAAGGTCCCAGGAAGAATGAGAGAAAAATGTAAAACAAAACTAATTGTAAAACATTAGTTTTATAGGATTGACTAGGGGAAATCTCCAAGACTGTCACTGTGACATGTACTTTTAACCTGCAACTGCAGGCATTCCTGAAAGTCACTTTTATGCCAAATAATAGATTGGCCTATGAAATAAACAGTAATATCTGTGAGGAATGTGCCTCTTTAAACAATCAACTATAAGAGGTCAAATGGACAACATTTATTCAAAAGCAAAGATGAGAAAGTAAAAAAGGGCAGGGAAACTGGATGGATGAAAATAGGGCAGGGAAAGTAGAAATGGTCAGAGTGTTGAACACTATGAGGACTGTAATCAATGTAATAAAATAATCTTTATATAATTTGTTGGATGGTAATCTAATTTGCTGTATGAATGTTCACCTAAAACACAACAATAAAAAAAAAAAAAGGCAAAATCTGCCGCTCTCAGAATTGTTGTTGTTAGGTGCCACTGAGTTGAGTACAACCCTATGCGACCCTATGAACAATAGATCTGAGTGCTGTCCTATTCTGTGCCATCTTCATAATTTCTGACAGAATTGAGCCCACTGCAACAGTCACTGTGTCAATGCATCTGGCTGAGGGGCTTCCTTCTTTTGTCTACCCTCCACCTTTCCAAGCAAGATGTCCTTCTCCCAAGATAGCCTGTCTTAGCAGCATGTCTGAAGTATATGAGATGAAGCTCAGAATTAGAATGTGTCAAAACCAAGCTTTACAATGAGATTTGATTTTCATCCTGCCTGGGATGAATTATCAATTACATAGACTATGGAGGCAACAATGAATTAATGGAAAACCAAAGTCTTTGTCAATTTTCATTAAAATTAATAATAATAAAAAAGTTTCCTGTAACATTTGCTTTTGTCTATGAATATTTAACTCTTCTAAGAAGAAATTTGTTAGGCACAAAGATCTGGAATAGGCAAAGAGAAGGGAAGAACACATCTGAGCAGAGCAGATGGCTTCATTGACCCAAGCAGAAGGTCTCTGTTTTGTGATATGAATGATCATGCCTTTGATTCTATTACCTCAATGGGATTTTAAATAGTCAATAAAAGAAAAGCAAATTCACAACTTCTTATAAAAAGCAGGTGGGAGTATACACTTAGGTGCGGTGAAAAGTTTTTGTTTTTAATTTCTTATACACTATGCTTATCTGGAAAGGCTATGAACAGGAATTAATACATAGACAACTCTGGTTTCTATACTTATTATCTTATTTCAGTTATTACCATAGCAGAAAGAATTGAGTATACCAACCTAAAGAATTTTATAGGTCATTTGACTTTGCTTGATAATGAACTGGGCTGAGTAAAAAGCAAGTTCAATTTTCAAATTTCTTACAATTTCGAACATGAAGGAAGTGCAAGATTCAAACATGAGGATGGGCAAGGTTTAGGTCTGTCGTTCATAGGGCTGCAGTGAGTCCTAGTCAACTCGACAGCACCTTAAAACAACAACCACAACAAATTCCCTCCCTGCCATTACCCTCAATTACTTACATCTCTGTATCCATCTATCACATCCCCAGAAATGTCGCCTGCTATGTCTCTACAACCAGCGGGGCAGAATTTGCTGAGGAAAGAAAATAATTTACATTTTATTAAATGACACTGAAATAAGTATTAAATCATACTAAAGTAAAAATTCTTTCTCTTCTCCATAGAACATGCTAGTGTATCTTGTCTTACTGACAAACCAAAAACATGACCTTGCTCAGTGCAGACTGGCTTACATGGTATCTTAAGGCAAATATTATACAATTATTGTTTCACATAAAACTCCATTAAAGAAGAGCTTCCTCAATGCATTTTAATTTGTTCTATGAGGCCTAAGTAATAATAAAAAATATCTAAATAATCTATATAGCATAATCTCGTTTTCATAAAATAAACACTTAAAATGACAATGTATGTTTTCTATGGATAAAAAAAAGAAACAAGGAAGAATAGAGTGTTTCTCCTAGAGAAGGATCTGAGGGACTTTATTTTCTGTGTTCTAGAATTTTTTCTGTCTAGAATTTTTTCTGTTGGACAGAACACAGAAAATAATTGTAACAATAATTGTATAATATGTGAAACAATGATTGTATAATATTTGCCTTAAGGTATCATGTAAGCCAGTCTGCAAATATTATAGATTGGTGGAAGATCTATTAACAATCTGCTTTATGCAGATGACACAACCCTGCTTGCTGAAAGTGAGGAGGACCTGAAGCGCTTGCTGCAGAGGGTCAAGGACTGCAGTCTCCAATATGGATTGAGGCTCAATGTCAAGAAGACAAAAATTCTCACCACTAGACCATCTGGCAGCATCAGGATGGATGGTGAAGAGATTGAGATTTGTTAACAACTTTAGTCTGCTTGGCTCCATGGTCAACACTCTTGGCACCAGTAGCCAGGAAATAAAAAAATGAATTGTGATGGGAAAGTCTGCTGCTGTCAGGGACCTCTCCAGGGTACTGAAGAGCAATGGTGTCACTCTGGAGACTAAGGTGTGTGTGATACAGGCTATGGCCTTTGCAATCACTTGTTATGTATCAGAGAGCTGGACAAAGACTAGGAAGGATAGAAGGAGAATTGATGCCTCTGAGCTGTGGTGCTGGAGAAGGGTATTGAGGGTACCATGGACTGCCAAGAAAACAAACAGATTCATTCTGGAAAGGGTTAAACCAGGCTGCTCCTTGGAGGCAAGGATTCTGGGGCTTCGTCTGACATACTTTGGACATGTTTTAAGGAGGGACAGGTCCTTGGAGAAGGACATCATGCTTGGGAGGGTGGAGAGACGGCACAAGAAGGGAAGACCCTCTATGAGGTAGATTGATTCAGTGACTGGGGTTGCGATGGGTGTGTCAGAGGCACTGTGATTGGCACAGGATAGAGCAGGATTTAGGGCTGTTGTACATAGGGTCGTTATGAGTCGCAAGTGACTCGACGGCACATAACAACAACAGAATCTTTTCATACCTGAGTTCTATATATTAACATTATCCAACAGAAACATAATTGAGGAGTTCACAGATGTTTAAATATTCTAGTAGCCATATTTAAAAAATAAACATAAAAAAGATAAAATTAGTATGACTCATATAAGAGGCCACAAAGCTCTGGTGGCTTCATGGTAAGGAGTCACACTCCCAACTCAAAGGCATGAAGTTCTAATCCAACAGCTGCTCTGCAGGAGAAACAAGGGCAATCTCTTCCTGTGTAATTTATTGCCTCTGAAAACCTGCTGGAGGGTTGCCTATGACTTGGTTCTGACTCAATGGGTGCATAGTAATAACAATATACGAGGTCAGTCCTTGGAAAAAGGCCTCATGCTTGGAAAAGGTAGAAGGAAGACTGTCAACAAGAGGACACAGTGATTGCAGCAATGAACTTGAGTATATTAGAGATAATGAGGATGGGAAGAACAGGACAAGGTTCAGATTCATTGTTCATAGGGTCACTATGAGCTGTAGTCAATTTGACAGCACTTAATGATAACAATAATAACATTTTTTTACCCCAATAAATACAAATTTACAAAGAAATTCCAGGAATACAAGCTGGTCTTATAAGAGGTTGTAGCACTAGGGATATCATTGCCAATATCATATCGTTCTTAGCTGACAGCAGAAGTACCAGAAGAATGTCTATTTGTGTTTTATTGACTGTGCAAAGACATTTGACTGTGTGGAGCACAACGAATTGTGGCTGACTCTGAGAAGAAAGGGAATTATAGAACACTTGATTGTGCTAATGTGAAATCTATACTGAGACCAGGAAGCAGTCATACGAACAGAGCAAGGAAACACTGCATAGCTCAAAATCAAGAAAGAAGTTAGAGGTATGTCCTTTCTCCATACCTTTTCAGTCTACATGCAGAACAGATCATTTGGGAGTCTGGGCTTTAAGAGGAGGAACGTGGGATCAGGATTGTGTTATGCATAGGACACAACTGTGCTCACCAAAATTAAGGAAGACTTGAAGGATTTACTGCAGAAGATCAAGGACTGCAGTCTTCAATACAGATTGAAGTTCATTATCAAGAAAGCAAAGATTCTCACCAGTGGGCCAATTGGCAGCACTGGGATAAGTGGAGAAGAAATAAAAGTTGTTAACAATCTTTCTTGCTCAGGCCAACAATCAACGTTCTTGGCACTGGCAATCAGGATATCAAATACTAACAGCTTTGGGAAAATCTTCTGTTGAGGACCTTTCCAGAGTGCTAAAGAGCAAAAAAGTCAGTCTAGAGACAAGGTGCTCCAGATACAAGCCATGGTCTTTGCAATTATTTGCTAAGTATTTGAGAGCTTGACAATCACTAAGGATGACAGAAGAATCAATACTTTAGAATTGTGCTGCTGGAGAAGAGTATTGACCATACCTTGGACTGCCAAGAGAACAAACAGGTATATCTTAGAGAGGGTAAAACCAGGTTGCTCCTTGGAGGCAAGGATTGTAATGTTCTGTCTCGCATATGTAGGTTATGTTGCCAAGAGGGACCAGTCCTTGGAGGACATCATGTTTGAAAGGGTGGAGGGTCAGTGCAGGAGAGGAAGACCCTGGATGAGAGGAATTGACACAGTGAGTGTGCCAATGGGGGCAGGTGTGTAAAAGACAGTAGATTGGTTCAAGATAGAGAGGAGTTCAGGGCTATTGTTTATAGGGTCACTATCATACTTGACTCGACAGCACTTAACAGCAGCATACAAATTGAATCCTTTTAATGTAATGTAAAAATTAGTTACAGCAAAAAGTAAAAAAAATAAACAGTAACAAGTGTTTAAAACAGCTTTTCACTGGTTTTGACTTTGACCACATGGCTGGGTGGGACTATCCTAATAATGTGAATGAAGTGGATAGTAACTTTTGGGTGGAAAAACACAAACAAGGTGTAGACACTATTAATGACAGGTCTGTCAATATTGTTATCCTACTAGGTTTAAAATGAGCATCTGCAGAGAAAAAAAATGGGCTTTGTACTATGAGCAAGAAAAGTTTAGAGCACAATTCAGGGTCAATGAATGCTGTTCATGATGGACAAACACCACTACCACCATTCTCTGATGGACCAAGACCACTAGTACTAGAAGCAGTGGAAGAGCTGAACTGGGACTGCTATCATGATGCCAGAGCCAGAGCCAGAGCTGAAGGTCTTTGCCTAAACCTGCTGAAGGACTTGGTGGTGGTGGGTGGGGGTGGGGGAATGCCATAATTTACATGACTAAGAAAGCTCTGTAATCTGGCCTATACCTGTGAGGCTGAAGGTCAAAAGGACTGAGTACACCAGAGCAGCTGTCTTGAATTAAGAACTGTATTCTGTTTGCAACCTGAACTGTAACCTACTAACTTCCTTAATAAGCTCCATATTCATGTGGATGGTTTTTGAGTTCTATGTGACCATTTCAACAGATTAGGGTATCTACTAGTGGACTTATAGGAGCCTTCAGAAGAACAGTTTGTGTTTGAATTGATAGAACTAGAGGCAGGAAGTTTGTGAACCTGTAATGTCTGATTTCATAGGGATTGGTTTTGTGTTGTGGTGACGGGGAATCTTCCCTTTGGTGCAGTTAGTGGAGGTCAGATTCAGCTCTCCCTCTGTCCCATTAGCCACAATCTTTTTTGCAGTAATAAACAGGAAAAAAAATCAATAAAATAAATTCTTCCTCTTTTTTCATACAGTTGTTGATGGCCATCAAGTTGATCACAACTCATAGTGACCCTATGAACAAAGGGCCTGAAGCCTTTTCTATAACTATTGTCATTTATCAATGCTCATAGAGTTTCTGGATTTGGAATACATCTTACAATTATGTTGTTGTTAGTGCTGTCACGTCAGCTCCTGGTCACAGCAATTCTATGGACAGTAGAATGAAATCTTGTCACCACCTTCACAGTTTCTGCCCACTGCTGCCATCACTGTGTTAATTCATCTCATTGTGGGTGTCACTCTTTTTTTTGCTGACATGTACTTTTCTAAGTAGGATGTCTTTTTCCAATAACTAGTCCCTTCTGATAATATGCCCCTAAATAGGTGAGAAGTCCCACCTTCCTTGCTTCTATAGAACACTCTGGCTGATCTTCTTCTTATACAGATTTGTTTGCTCTTTTGGCAGCCCATGGCATATTCAATATTCTTTGCCAATTTGGCAATTCAAAGGAAGTAATACTGTTGTTGTTGTTATGTACTGTTGAGTCACCTGCAACTCATTGCAACCCTCTGCACAGCAGCTCTGAAGCCTGTCCTGTCCTGAGCCATTAATCCATCTCATCCGGAATCTTCCCCTCCTGCGCTGTCCCTCCACCCTTCTAAATCTGATGTCCTTCTCTAAGGACTGGCCCCTCCTGCCCAAAAGTATGAGACAGAGCCTCAAAATCCTAGATTCCAAGGGGAAACTTGATTTCATCCTCTCCAAGACAGATCTATTTGTTTTCTTGGTGGTCGATGGTATGTTCAAGGCTCTTCTTCAGCATCACAACTCAAAGGCATGAATCCTTCTTCTGTTACCCTTAGTCACTGTCCAGCTCTCTGATGCACAGCAAGTAAATGCCAAGACCATGGCCTGGATTAGGCACACCTTAATCTCTAGACTGATATCATGGCTTTTCAGTACTCTGGTGAGATTCCTGACAGCAGATTTCCCCAATGCAATTAATCTTTTGATTTCCTGACTACTGGAAATTCTTCTTAGAGATCTTCCTTATTCATTGTCCAGTTTTCACATGTATATGAAGCAATTGAGAAGAATTAGGGCTTGGGCCAGGTGCATTTTAGTTTTTAAATTGACATCCTTGCTAGTCATCACTTTAAAGACATCCTTGACAGCAGAGGCATGTCATATGTTATTTGATTTCCTGGCTATGCTTCCATGGATATTGATTATGAATTCCAAATAAAAGGAAATGCTTAACAAATATAATTTCTTTCTCTGTTTATCATGATGTTATTTATTGTCCCAGTGTGAGAATTTATACTTTCTTTATGTTGAGGCATAATCCATAGCAAAGGCTAGAGTCTTTGATCTTCATCAGTAAGTACTTAAAAGTTTTAGCAACTTTTGGCAAACAAAGTTACATGATCTGTATAGATTGTTGATGATATTTCTCCCAAGCCTGATGTCACATTCTTCTTCAACTACTTCAGCATCTCAAATTAGTTGCTTAGTATATTGATTGAATACTGTGTTGTTATGGGACATTGAGCTGGAATTGAGTCATAGCTGATACTTTAGTGAGTTTTTGGGTTTTCAGAGCCAAAAACTACATGGGAGGAGCCTTCCCATTTTTCTCCCTTGGAGTAGCTAGTAGTTTGAACCATGTACCTTTGGGTTGACTGTGCAACTCCTTACCCAGTAGGCCATGAGAGCTCCCTGTTGATTGAACAAGTATGGTAAAAGGATACAAGCCTGATGTATCTTTCCTTATTTTAAATCATCCAGTGTCCAGTGTTTGTTCAATCAATGGTTTCTTGGTCTGTGTACAGATTCTACATGAATACAACTAATTCTCATTTTCCACAATGTTAGGAGGTAGTATATGATAAAAAAAAAACAAACCTAAAACCACCCAGAAGTCCATGCTGTACTGGAGGCATCAGCAAAAAATAAGGATGTAGGAATTGGCAGAAGACCAACAAAAGTTTTACAACTAACAGATACAACCCTGGACCTGCTTACTTATCTATATCAAGAAATTTGGAAGACAACTACTTGGCCAACTGAGTGGAGGAATTTCATATTCGTGCCCAATTAAAAAAAAAAAAAGACAATCCAAAAGAATGCAGACATTATCAAACAATACCATTAATATCACACATAGTCAATTCTTGTTAAAGATAATTTTGACTGGAAAAGTAGACGGACAGGGAACTGCTAGAAATTCAAGTCAGAACCAGAAGAATCTAACCATTGACTCTAATGCGGAACTTGAATCCAATGTGGAACATTGCCAATGTTAGGTGGATTTTGGCTGAAAGGAGAGAATACCAGAAAGATATTTACCTATGTTTACTGACTATGCAAAGGCCTATGTGTGTGGTTCATAACAAATTACGGAAAGCACAGTGTATTTCTTCAATCTTCTTCTCATATCATTCAATATTATACTTATAAAAACTTTCAGTCTTGCAATTTGAGGTTTGACTCTTTTCTTTAGTTCTTCCCACTTGAGAAATGTGTTCTACTTTGGTTTTCCAGGCATGTTTCATTATAATACTTTGAATTGTCTCCTTCAACATCCCTTTGAAATTGTCCCTTCAGCCCTGTTACTTCATTTCTTCCTTTTCTTTTAGCTTCTCTATACTCCACAACAACTTTCAGAGTCTCTTCTGACATCCATTTTCATATTTTTGCTCTTTTCTGTCCTGTAAATGACCCTTTCTCTTTCTTCAACATACAAGCTACCACCGTATTTCAGATCAATATACAGGTGAGGTTTACAACTACAGCATGCCTCAAACTAGATTAGTTACCAGACTTAATGGTAACATGTGGTTTGTGAATGCCATACATAGCAGTGCAGTTTTATATTAATGATGAATTAACCCTGAAGTTAGAAAAAACCCAATTTATTTTAATTAGGATTCTATTTAACAGGAGTTTTTGAAGTTATGCTGCAAAAACATGTCACAGCATAGTGGTACTGTTTTACAGAATCAGTACTGAGAGCCAAGGGAGCCAGGTTCTGACTAAGTAGCTGGCTGTGTGACCTAGACTAGTACATAGAATCCTTCTTAGATTCTGTGTCTTCATCTGTTACTCCAGACATCAACATATTAACAGGGTATGAAGATCATTCTGTGTCTACGAAAAATACACACAAAAAGAAAGGCAATGCATCACAAGCTTTAAAGATGAATGGCATGTCCACTTGGTTCTATATATATACCATTTTACAATAATGTTTACCTACTTGGATGTTTAAACAGAAAAGGCTGCCCCAAACAGATTCCAAAACAGCAATCGCTTTTGATTTCCTCTGTTTCCTCTTGCTGACTTAGCATATTATATGCATAACAACATCCAGTAACTGAATTTAACCGAGTGTTTCCTCTTTGTGATTGATCTTACACAGTGCCAGCATTACAGAATGAATCAAGGGGGGAAAAAAGCCAGAGAAAGTCCAGTTATATGTTTACAATTCTGTACCTTAACCCTTCAAGCTAGATGTGTACCCAAATTCAGAACTTTTGGTTTTAGAAAAGTGATAGAATTTAGTTATTTTCCAGTATACAATAATTCCTCTGTGTGGTCTATGACTGCACATAAAATACAGTAACAACTTTGCATCAGATGTATGAATAAATTTTGTATGAATGCATTCTGTATCCCAAAAACCTTCCTGCTTTCAAAGTTTTTTTGACTTTTGGAAGTACAGATATGTACTTGTGGGTCTGAACCAGTTGCTAGCATACTGTTGAGCTAAATACCATAGCTTAGTATACTTTCGCAAACTAAAGCCTACCTGCAGGATAAAGAACATTCTTTTAAGAGGGGTAGAAAGGACAATTGATTTCCAGAGTTGTAATCACTTGTACTGTTTAAGTCTGAGTGGAAAGACTTCAGAGAATGTTGTTCATTGGACAAACAACAAATTTACAATGAATATTTGACTACTGATCATTTTCTCTATTACATTTAATATTAGCTAACACTAGCTGATCCTCCACATAAACTCACCTCAACTTAACTCAACTCTCATTGTTGTCAAGTCAGAACCAACTCATAGCTGACCCTCCATTGCATTTTTGGAGGCTGTAAATTGCTTGGGAGGAAACGGTCCACCTTTCACCTGGTGTATTCAAAACAATTTTAGAGTAGTAGCACAGCTCCCTATGGACCTGCTACCAGAGCTTCCTCACTCACATAAAAGAATCCATTTCTTTCCTTGCTCAAATGTTTGAACTGATTGATCCCTGGGTTGTGCAAACATGTAAATACTTGACTAATAGCCCAAGGGATGCCAATGAGAATTTATCCAGAGGCACCTCAGAAGTTAGGTTCTAGTAACATGCTTCTGAAAAGTCAGAACCTTGAAAACTCTGAGGAGCAATTATATTTTGTACACCTGGTGCTACTGTAAGTAGGAATCTACTAGAAAGCCAGTAACAACAACTTTATCAACTCATGAGTCTGACCTGCATTTATAGTGTAACTGTTTTTAACCTTAGTTTTTTTTATAAAATAAAACCTACCTTTTAGGCATGTGGAGATTTTACATGGACTACTTATTTAAAAAGCATGTAGAGTTGTACCTGGTTCTTAGAAAGCACTCTAAAAAAACTATAGTTTTTGGTATTCCTGAAAATTCTTTCCAGGTCAGTGGATCTCAACTGGAGGCAATTTTGTCTATCAGAAGACATATGGTAATGTGTAGACATTTTTTTTTGTCACAACTGACATCAAGAGGGTAGATAGAAAGGATATTGCCAAATATCCAAAAATATACAAGGAAGTATCCCTTTCAACTTAAATTAACCAACCTTAAATAGAAAAATGGAAACTATAGACCGGTATCTTTCATGAACATAGATGTAAAAATCCTCAATAAAATCCTGGCCAACAGAATCCAATGGTACATCAAAAAAATAATCCATCTTTACCAAGTAGGATTCATAACAGGTATGCAAGGATGGCTCAACATAAGAAAAACAAGCAAATCCTTTTCCAGTTCATAAACATGATGACTGGGTGTTCATATTTCTGTATGATTTGTGCCATCATTTAAACCCTGTTATGACACAGGCACACTACCCATTTGACATGAGAGGGAATAAAAATCAGTGTAACTCATCACTTTAATAAAGCAAAGAACAAGAACCACATGATCCTATCAATTGATGCAGAAAGGCCTTCGACAAAATCCAACACTTCTTCGTGATTAAAACATTCAATAAAATAGAAATAGAGGAGAATTTCCTCAATACAGTGAAAAGTATATAAACAAAATCAAAAGCCAACTTTGTTCTCAATGGAGAGATTAAAGACGTAATTTTGTTAATCTTTTTTAATTGATCATTTGGGAAGCAGAGCTTTATGATGACGAGTGTGGCATCAAAATTGGAGGAAGATTTATTAACAATCTATGATATGCAGATGACACAACCTAGCTTGTTGAAACGGAAGAAAACCTGAAGCACTTGCTGCAAAAGGTCAAGGACTATAGTCTACAATATGGATTGAAGCTCGGCATCAAGAAGACAAAGATTCTCACCAATTGGGCCGTCAGTATCATACTAGATGGAGAAGAGATTGAGGTTGTTAGCAATTACAGACTGCTCAGATCCACAATTAACACTCTTAACACCAGAAATCAGGATGTCAAAAGACAAATTACCCTGGGAGAATGTGCTGTCATGGTCCTCTACAGAGCGCTAAAGAGCAATGATGTCAGTCTAGATACAAAGGTGCACCTAATTCAGGCCATGGTCTTCTCAATTACTTGTTATGCTTCAGAGAGTTAGACAATGACTAAGGATGAAAGAAGAATAGATGCCTTTGAGCTGTGGTGCTGGAGAAGAATCTCGAACATAAAATGGACTGTCAAGAAAACAAATAGGTCTGTCTTGGAGAGGGTGAAACCCAGTATCTCATTGGAGGCTAGGATTCCGAACCTTGGCCTCACTTACTCTCGGTACAAGGCAAGAAGAGATTGCTCCTTGGAGAAGGACATCATGCTCAGAAAGGTAGACAGACAGTGCAGGAGAGGAAGACCCCAGATGAGATGGACTGATACAGTAACTAGGGCGATGGGGATTGGTGTGTTGGATTTATTGAGATTGGCTCAGGATAGGGAAGGGTTCAGTCAGGTACATCACAGGTGACTCAACAGCACCTAACAACAATAACATACTATGACAGGTTTGGAAGCAAGAGTGGCATCCACTTCCTAGACAACATGCCTCTGGAAACTCTATGAACTTTGATAGATGTCAGTAGTTGTAGAGGGGCTTCAGGTCTTTTGTTCATAGAGTTGCTATGAGTTGTGCTCGACTAAAAGGCAATCAACAACACAATTGTTTAGCAAATTAATAATTTATTTAATATTTTAAATAAATATCTCTGGAAAATAAAGAAAATTATAGAAGATTACCACAAGAAACAAAAAGAGATCTAGAGAACCGTAGGAATATACCGTGCTCAAGGATAGAAATGGAATTGGATTGATTCAAGATCATTACCTTGGTTCTTGTGCATTAATTTTAATTTTCTCTGGCCTCAATTTGAACTTTCATATGAGTACCTGATGATCTGACCCACAGTCTGTCCCTGGCCTAGTTTTGACTATCAATATTGAGCTTCTCCAATGATTTACTCTACAAATGCAGTCAATCTGATTCCTGTAGAACCCATTAGGTGAAATCATGTGTAAAGTCACATTTGGTGGTTTTTTTAGAAAAGGTATTCGCAAAGAACAAATAATTGTAAACACAAAATTCAATCATTCTATTTCCAGCTTCATTTCTACCACCAAGTCTGTATTTTCCAACCACTGTTCCTTCTTCACTGTTTCCTACTTTTGTATTTCAGTCACCGATTATCAGTAACACATCCTGATTCCATGTTCAGTCAATTTCAGACTGCAAAATCTGGTAAAAATTCTCAATGTTTCCTCTTTGGCTCTAGATATAGGAACATATATTTGAACAATAGGTGTGTTAACAGGACTTCCAAGGAGCAGCCTGGTTTCACCCTCTCCAAGGACGAACCTGTTTGTTTTCCTGGCAGTCCAATTAAAAAAAAAAAAAAAAGAAAAAAGAAAAAAAAGAGTAGTATCAAGGTTGAGGAAACCTACTACAGATTAAATTAACTGCTCTACTAACCCCACACACACATTAGATTTATATTGTTTTCAACTCCTAGTAACCCAACAGGACAGTGAAGTACTACCCTATAGTTTCCAAGGCTATTTAGCCTCACAGAAGCAGACTGCCACAACTTTCTCCCCAGAAGTGTCTGCTGTGTTTGAATCACTGATTTTTTTTAGTTTTGTTAGCAGCTTAGTTTTTAACCAGTGTTCCACTAGAGATCTTTCTTTCTATCCTATTATATAGATGAGGAAAAGTCCATCACAGAGGTTAAGCAATCTTTGTGTTTGAAAGATGGATGATGAATTTTAGATCTTTTTTCTTAAAAGATTTCTCTTTAAGGGAAAGATAAAATGAACCTTTTCCCACATGAAAGAATTAATAAAAAATAAAAGGTCATTACAAATATTGGCCAATTAAATATTATAACTTCAATTAGAGTTTATTGGTAACTACATAGCGGCATTTGGGGTCTGCAAACTATTCCAGAAGACCAATCCTAGCTAGCCAGTTGTTTTTGTAAGTTAGGTTTGTGGTGCCAAGGGCTTATTATTTAAAATGGATTTCCTAACTATTGACTTTGACTTTGCCACGTGGATGGGTAGAATTTTGCAAATAGGACATGTTAGTCTATTCACAAGGGGATTTGCTAGGCTCATCACTAAGTTGAGCTGACTCAATGGCAGAAATTTGGGAATCTAATTACAAGAAAGAAGAAGCAGAGAGTGCAGGTGCACATCCTATGGGGTCTGAGATTCCTGAGTCAGTCAGACTGGAGGAAGCCAAGAGAAGATTACAACCAGTAGCCACAGCAGAGAACCAGAATCTGACATGAGAAAGAGCAGACAATGGGAATGCTGCCCCACAGAGCCAAAGCCAACACCCTCCACCCAAGCTTCCTGCAGGACTTGTGGGGGAAACTCCTGAATTGGCAGGACTAAGAAAGCTTCATAACATTAGCCTAAAGTCACCAGGCCAAAGGCTGAAGGGCCTGTGAGCACACCTCAGAAGCTATCCTGACTCAGAAACTGTTTCCTGTTGCCACCCTGAATTGTAAACTGCTAACTTCCCTAATAAATCTCATAAGGGTGAGTACGGTTCTGCAAAGTCTATGCTGTTATTTCAACAGATTTTGGACCTAGTAGGAGAGTAAGACTGGTATCAGAAATAGGCATGTGAGTGTGGGGGACATATCTGACCTTATAAGCATTAATTTTGCACTGTGGATGTTGTTGATGGAGGCAGACCCCCCTTGTGGAACTAGCAGAGGTCAGTCTTGGCTGTCCCTACTCTGTCTTACACTGTTATTTTACAAGAGCACAGACAAACTTATTTGTTTATGTATTGACATATTTCAGTTAGCAGATGCTGCCATGGACGTGCTCACCAAATTGTGCCAAGAAATCTGGAGAACGACCACTTGGCCAACTGACTGCAAGAGATCGATATTTGTTCCTATCCCCCAAAAAGGTGACCCAACAGAATGTGGAAACTACAGAACAATCTCACTGATTTCACATGCAAGCAAAATTTTACTGAAGATTATCCAAAAATGACTGGAACAGCACATCAACAGACAACTACCAGAAGTCCAGGCTGGGTTTAGAAGGAGTCGTGGTACTAGAGATATTGCAGCTGATGTTAGATGGATCTTGGCTGAAAGCAGGGAATACCAGAGGAATGTCTATCTGTGTTTCATTGACTATGCAAAGGCATTTGACTGTGTAGATCATAACAAACTGTGGCTGACTCTGAGAAGAATGAGAATCCCAGAACACTTGATCGTTCTAATGCGAAACTTATACTTGGACCAGGAGTCAGTCGTCAGAACAGAGCAAGGGAACACTGCATGGTTCAAAATTGGGAAGGGCGTATGCCAGGGATGCATCCTATCTCCATACCTTTTCAACCTATATGCAGAACAGATTATCCGGGAGGCTGGGCTCTATGAGGAGAAATGTGGGGTTAAGATTGGTGGACGATTTATCAACAACCTGCGTTATGCGGATGACACAACCCTGCTTGCTGAAACTGAAGAGGACCTGATGCGCCTGCTGCAGAGTGTCAAGGACTGCAGCCTACAATATGGATTGAGGTTCAATGTCAAGAAGACAAAGATTCTCACCACTGGACCAATTGACAGCATCAGGATGGATGGTGAAGAGACTGAGATTGTACACAGCTTTAGTTTGCTTGGCTCCACAGTCAACAGTCTTGACACCAGCAGCCAGGAAATTAAAAGGCGCATCGCAATGGGAAAGTCTGCTGTTAGGGACCTCTCCAAAGTGCTGAAGAGCAATGGTGTCTCTTTGGAGACTAAGGTGCATCTGATACAGGCCATGGTCTTCGCAATCACCTGTTATGCATCAGAGAGTTGGACAATGACCAAGGAGGATAGAAGAGGAATTGATGCCTTTGAGCTGTGGTGCTGGAGAAAAGTATTGAGAATACCATGGACTGCTAGGAAAACAAACAGATTTGTCCTGGAAAGGGTTAAACTGGGTGGCTCCTTGGAGGCAAGGATTCTGAGGCTCCATTTAACATACTTTGGACATGTTGTGAGGAGAGACCAGTCCTTGGAGAGGGACATCATGCTTGGGAGGGTGGAGGGACAGCGCAGGAGAGGAAGGCCCTCTATGAGGTGGATTGATTCAGTGACTGGGATAATTGGGATGGGAGTGTCGGAGACAGTGCGATTGGCACAGGACAGAGCGGAGTTTAGGGCTGTTGTACATAGGGTCGCTTTGAGTCACAGGCGACTCGACGGCACATAACAACAACAACAACAACATTATCTATAGATACCTTCAATTTATGACTGTAGAGTTGAATTGTTGCAAAAAAAAAATCTGTGTGGTCTGTAAAACCAATATATTTAATATCTTAGATTTCAGAGAGAAAGTCTGCTGGCCCTGGCTCTAGAAAAAAAAAATTTAAATACCTCTTCTTTATTGTGTAACATGACTGATTGACTATAAGCAATTATGTGTGTAATATATGTATAAGAACAGCATTATTCACAATAGCAAGAAAATGGAAACAGCCCAAATGTCCATTAACAAATGAATGAACTGAGAAATTATGTACATTCACACGATGGAATACTATGTAGCACCTAGGAATAACAATTTAATAAAATAATATATAACATGGTAAAGTCTAGAGAGCATTATGCTGGGTAAATGAATTCAATTTAATAAGGACAAATATTGCATAAGGCTACTATTATAAAAATAGAAGGATAATTATTAGGATGTATGTAAATGCCCAAAAGTGGAAGGGGAAAGGAAAGTGGGATGGGAATATGGGAGCAGTGGAAATCACTAGGACAGCGGAGTTTGGTTGGCAGGTTAGTGGGGTGAAGGAAAAAGAAAGATTTAATGAGAACTTGAGAAGATGGGGTAATAATAGGCATACACCAAGGGTGATTAATAATACAGAATACAATGTATATGAATGATTGTATGAAACATAAGTGAATGTATAAAACATAGTATACACAAATGAAACAATTTATAAGGATTATTGTATGCAAACCAATAAAAAATAAGTAGAAGGGAATATTACATGGCTTAAAATCAGGAAAGATATCTGTATGTTGAGCAAATCATTCAAGAAACTGGATTGAAATGAGGATAAATGTGGCAACAGCAACTTGTGTTATGAAGATATAGTCTTGCTTGCAGAAAGTGAAGAAGACTTGAAATACTTATTACAGAAGATCAAGGACTATAGTCTTCAATGTGGGTTATAGCTGTGTTGTCAGAAACCCTGATAATTGGCTTTCCTAGCCCCCACCAGGGGAATGTCTCAAGTTATCTTAACTGCAGACATGTGGTCTTGAAAATAATCAACAGCTATGGGACCAATATAAAGAGCACTCTCCACACTGTGGGTTATATGAAAACACCAACACAAGAGTGGCAGCATAACAGTTAATTTAGCCCAAGCCTGCTGGAGGACGAAAAGTTGTCAGGACTGAGATATCGTAAATGGTGGACTAAGCATCAAGATGCATCCAGCCCAGCCCACTGCTCACTAGTTTCTGCAAAAACTGGCCTGTATACCTATAGTCATGTGAGTAATTCCTCTGACACCTCCTGAGTCTCAGGAGGACCTTTTAGTAAATCACAGAACCCAAGGGACATTGAGGAATTGGGACACTGAGCCACAGATGGAGATGTTAATGTTAGAAATTATAGACTCAAACAGCTGGCTAAGTATTTGGGAATACGTTGACTTGAAATTTCTTATAACTAGTCTTTTATTAATCTTAGCAGAACACATAATAAAAACACACACATCTTCGCATCAAGAAAACAAAATTCCTCACCACTAGGCCAAAAGGAAACATTATGATAGATGGAGAGAAGATTTAAGTTGTAGACGATTCCATTTTACTTGGATCTACAATCAACAGTCAATAGTAGCAAAAGTCAAGAAATCAAAAGATACTTTCCATTGGAAAAAGCTGCCGTCAAAGACCTTTCCAAAGTGGGTCAATTTAAAGACTACGATGTGCCTGATCTAAGCCAAGGTCCTTTCAATTACTTTTTATGCAAATGAAAACTGGACAGCGAATAAGGATAATAAGAGAAGGATCGAGACCTTTTAGTTATGCTGTTGGAGAAGAGTACTGACTATTGCAAGGACTGCCAAATTTTGTCTTGGAGGAAGTGCGGCGAGGGTGATCTTTAGATGAAGGGATAATAAAATTTTGTCTCATCTACTCTGAGGTGGATTGATTCCGTGACTGGAGTAATTGAGGTGAGGGTCTTGAAGACAGTGTGATTGGCACAGGACAGAGCAGAGTTTAGGGCTGTTGTACACAGGGTCACTATGAGTCGCAAGTGACTGGACGGCACATAACAACAACAACAACAACAACAACAACAACATCTAATTAGAGCAATTATGAGCCAGATTTTAAAAAGGATATCACACTGGAAGAGTAGAGGGTAAGAGAGAGAAAGACTCCTAAAAAAGATACACACAGCGACTTTTTGTTGTTGTTGTTGTTGTTGTTATGGGTGTTTTAATTACATTTTTACTGATATTGGAAATATTTAATAAACAATGAGTTGCAAACTTTCAAAAAGCATATGTCTTTATTAATGATTTTTGTAATAACTTCGTGTGACTTTGCAGAAATTTGAATTACATTTTTTTATAGTGACACTTCTGGCTATTACATGAATTAACCACTTCTGTAGAGTTGATTCAAACTTACAAAACCCTCCATTGAGTTTCTAACGTTGTAAATCTTTTCAAGAGATGACTGCTCTAACACAGTAGCTGGATGTTTTACAGTGTCTTTTAAGGGTTTAAGGATTTCAAAGACTGTGAGGATGGGCTGGAACAGGGCAAGGTTCAGAATTGTTATTTAGAGGGTCATTATGAGTGGTACGCAACTATCATTCAAAGTGACATCTAAGCACAACAACAAGAGGCGTGTGTGTGTGTGTGTGTGTGTGTGTTATATAAAGTACTCTATCTGATTAATGTCCAGGAAAACACAATATTCTGTAGCATTATGACTACATGATAGTTCTGAGGACTACTACACCATAGTTACCTGTACTCTGTCTTCAAATAATGGTTAGCCCGTTCCAAACATGTGATTAAATCTGTCATAAATAAAAATAATTGCAATTAGCAAACTGAATGGAAGTTAAGAGACTCATGTGCTAAGTTTCTCTTTAAAAATGAACATTTAAAAATTACTCATTCAGGACCTAGTTACCTAAATTTTCCTGTTTAAAAAGAAATCAAAACTGTTTCAATGTATCTCCAGTGTTTAATCATTTCCTCGTCTCCCTTCTCTTCTACCAATGATGGTTTTTCAGTGGTGGATCAGGATATACTCACGCAATCTATTTCCAAAAGCAAAACCAACACTGTTTAATTACTATCTGCTACTTACCTACAATGCCTGTGTGTATAACTTCCCCCGCCAGGAGTAAACAACTTCAAAAGCCAAATGCGCTTCATAAAAAGGTTGCAGAAACATTTTAATTTAACAATTTAGCCAGTGGGATTTGAGTCACCATAGGAGCCAAGGACCTATTTTTTTTTTTTTTTTTTACTGAGGCAAGTATATTATCTTTGATTCATCAGGAATAGGCAATTAAGAAAAGGGTGCACTGTGTATAGAAATGGGGAAGCTAAAACACTATTTCTTTCCTTTAGCTTCTTAACAGTTTACTGGAAGCAGTGTACAGTGAACGCTGACCATACAGAGCCTTCTGGGAATTGCCAGTTCAGACAGGCTGAGGGAACTGAACAGTTTGTTCTCTCCAGAGTACTTCTGCCATAAGGCACTGAGAACAGAAACTGGGGATGCCTCTCTTCCGAGAGCCGCTGAACAAACATGCCAAGCACTACAGTAACTACAATGTGGAAAAGAGGTCTGGACATGTGGCCACACTGTACTCTCATCAGCTTCCATACTCCCTTCTTAAGGTCCTCCACCATAATTAGGCCATTGTGCTGCAGTGTCCTCTTCATCCTTCTAATAATGTATGTCCTTCCCAGGTAGACACAGTAGGGGAAGGATTACTGTTAAAAGATCTGGCCTCCAAGATTATTAGGGGAAATGAAGGAGTCCAGTGAATTTCCAGGCCTCAAAAGAAGTCAAGGTGGTGGTCCCAAAAATGTGTTATAAAAGATCCTTCAGAAAACACAATCTTCCCTATCATACATAAGTCAGTTGGCCAATCTAATATTTGGAAAATTATTTTATAATCTGATAATTATTAACTTATTCCATTATGATTGATCTCGATACAATGATGCTGAACTCCTCTCTTCCTTCACATCTTACTTTTCTATGTGAGGTCATAATTCTCTCCAGAGATGAAAACAGGTGGCAAGAGGAATTCTTACAGTTAAAGGTTCAAAGATTTGTGTGGGCTCTTCTAGTATACCTGGATGGTCGCTGCTGGCATAAGTCAACAGAAAACCCCTCCCAGAAATGTGGGCTCCACTCTCAAAGCGAATAGTTACTTCACTGGTATTCAGCAAGAGTTCTTTGGGAACAGCCATGCTTCCTTTACAATATGGACCTAAAAACAAAGCACACTTATGGCATATTTCAAAATTCAGACCAGAAAAAAAAATATCTTGGTATATGGCATGCTCTCTTTTCTAATCTTTACCCAAATGAAAATTTTGTTATATGAAGACTGATAATCAGTGACAGGTATGACTTAACAAAATATATCTAGGAGCTTATTACTGTAAATAAGCAGTAAAATGCAATTACTTAACTGAGTTAGTCAAATGACAGGTTTCATTTTTAACAAAAAGAATACTATCAAAGGGCAAATATATCAGTCAATAAAGAATATTTTGTTATAAAAATGAAATTCTGGGACATCCTAAATTTGTTAAAAGAAACTCTGGGGTTTTGTTTTTTTTTCACTTTTAAGAGAGCTCCAGAATTAAGATTAAAAATGTCCAATGCATAATAAAGATCTTATTGTCATGCAGTTTACAAATTCATGTCTTGCTTACAGTAACTTGTGATTAAAATATATAATTATCTTAATTTTTAAAATAAGGTTAAAACAAAACCAGAATGATTTTTTAAATGCATTGACTGCAGTATCATTATTATAAATTATACAGTGAAGATTATAACACTATTCCTAGAAGAACTGTTTTGAAAAGAAACAGGAAACTCAAAGGCCTTTTAAAAAATAAAATTAGATTTGGTACAAAAAACAAGCAACCTTCCTTCCAAAAATATTCAAGTTGAAATATAGTTTATAAACTTCTGTCTTGAAAATCACATATGGAAAACAAACATCTGTTAAAATGGTCAAAATGCCAAAAGTTTTTGTAATTTATATTTTACCACAACAAACTTTAAGATTATAATATTAATAATTTCTATGAAAATAGGAAATTGCATGCAAATTGTCTAAGACTTATTCTTTTTTTAAATTACACTAGTTTATTAACAAAATTCAAATACATTGTTTTCCAAAACAGATATTTCCAATTTCTCTCACCCTCCCAACATATCAAATTGTACAACTTTATGACTTACTCTTCATCAATTTCTCCTAAAATGAAATAATATGGAAATAGTCAACAGTATTGTTTTTTTTTTAATTTTTATTTTTTTTAAATTTAGTTTGTT
>NW_006399752.1:15384389-15431488 GCF_000299155.1 Elephantulus edwardii
TTTATTTTTTTTAAATTTAGTTTGTTTATTTTTCATTTCAATGAACATCTACAGAGATTTTGGAATTCCATTCATTCATTGTTGCACCCTTCTCCCTGCACAAACCCTGTTGCTGTTCCTTGTTTATTTTCTATCCACTAGCTTGCATAGTATCTGGCATGTAGTAGTTTCCCAAATAATTTTTTATATGAATTTAACCTACATAGCACTGGTGGCCTAGTGGCAAGAAGCTGTGCTAAAATCCCATAGGCACATAGTTCAAATCCACCAGCTGCTCCATGGGAGAAGGATGGGCAATCTCCTCCAGTGTGATTAACTGCCTCTGAAAGCCCATTGGAGGGTCAGCCATGGGTTGGCTCCAACTCTATGGTACACAACAACAATAACAACATTCTTCTACGTGGAGCAGTTAAAAAACAAAATATTTCATAAAGATATGTAATTATTTTTAATTCTACTATTTGGAAATATACAAATGTCAGGAAAATAAATGTAAAGATACAAGAAAAAGAAGTAAAATATTAGTGTAATGGACATAGTGAATTTCTACCACCTTTAATAGTGCTAACAAACATGGTAGACAGATTATCTATACTAAACTTACTTTTCTACAATGAGAGAGAAACATATAAAACTTTGAAAAAAGAAAGTAACTCAGATTATTGTTTGACTTTTCTACTTACAGTTTGTTTTACATATTTTAAAAATTAATTTATTGTTTGCATAGATAAAACAGGTAAAGGTGAGTGTCTGCAACCCTATGAAAAAGATAAAAATTTTTTTCCTCAGGAGAAAATAACATTTGATATTTTTGTTAGGCACTGCTGAGTCACCCCTGACTCATCATGATCCAGGTACAACTGAACAAAGCTTGGCCTGATACTGTCCCGTTTTGACAATCTCTGCTGTGCTACAACCCACTAGTGTAATCACAAGTCAATCCATTTCACCGATGGTCTTCCTCTTCTTTGGTAACCCTTTACCAAAGCATGATATCCTATTCCAAGAATTGATTCTTCCTAATAATGTGCTCCAAATAGGTGAGATCATGTTTCCCTATCCATGTATCTAAGGAGCACTCTGGTTGTACTTCTTTCAAGATGTTGTTACGTGCTGTCAAGTGACCTGAGACTCACAGTGACCCTATGTACAACAGCCCTAAACTCTGCTCTGTCCTGTGCCAATTGCACTGTCTCTGACACTCCCATCGTGATTACCCCAGTCACTGAATCAATCCACCTCCTAGTGGGCCTTCCCCTCCTGCACTGTCCCTCCACCCTCCCAAGCATGATGTCCCTCTCCAAGGACTGGCCTCTCCTTATAACATGTCCAAAGTATGTTAGATGGAGCTTCAGAATCCTTGCCTCCAAGGAGCCACCTGGTTTAACCCTTTCCAGAATGAATCTGTTTGTTTTCCTAGCAGTCCATGGTATATTCAATACTCTTCTCCAGCACCACAGCTCAAAGGCATCAATTCAGATACATTTGTTTATTCATTCAGCAGCCCATACATTTCTTGCCAATACCATAATTCAAATGCATCAATTCTTCTTCAGTTTTCTTCACTACCCTTTGTCCAGCTTTCATACGCATAAGCAGTAGGTGAAAATAGCACAGCTTGGATCAGGTGCACCTTAGTCTTTAATACGACTCTCTTTAAAGTGCACTTTAAAATTCTGCTTTCAAGTGACTGCTTCCATGGCTACTGACTGTGGATGGATCCAAGTAAAATGAAATCATGGACAACCTCAATCTTTGCTTCATTAATCTTGATGCTGCTTAACAGCCTAGTTGTAGGGATTTTTGTTTTAGATTAAGGTCCAATCCACCTAAAGACTATAGTCTTTGATCTACATCATTAAGTGCCCCAGACCTCTTTACTTTACACAAGCAAGCTGTGCCGTGCAGGCAGTTGAGTCTTTCTCCAATCCTAATGCCATATTTTTCATTGTTCGGTCTAACTTTTCAGATTATTTGCTCAGCTCACAGAAATAACAAGTATGGGGAGACAATGCAACCTCTGATGCACACCTTTCCTGATTGTAACTATGAAGCCTCTTGTTTGAACAACTGCTTCTTGATCTATGTACAGGCTCCACATGAACACAATGAGTGTTCTGGAATTCCTACTCATCTCAATGTTACACACAAATCTGTACCACTGAATGCCTTTGCAAAGTAAAAAAAACACAAACATCTTTTGGTATTCTCTGCTTTCAGCCAAGGTCCATCTGACATCCCTAGTTCCAACACAAAAACCACCAAACTATGGCACACTGACAGATAATGGGTAGAATAACATATTCTCTTCTCCAAATGATGGCAGTGATACTAATCATTACATACATTTCTACAAAACTTCAATGATTTCTAATTAAAAATGGTGAGGTAAATTCATTATCACAACTTTTTTTTCCAGCCCTTTCTTTAAGATTTCATGAAACAGCTGAAAGAAGAGGTTGCAAAAACATGGTTGCAAACACGTTATACAATTCACACAAATAGGAAAAAGAATGCCACTACCCTCAGCTTCTGAACAATGGCTATCATTTCCTACACTTGAACCACATGTTGTTGTTGTTGTTAAATGCCATCAAGTCGCAGGTGACTCATAGCGACCCTATAGGTAAGGTAAACTCTCATTTTGCTGCCTCCCCTCAACATCATGACAGACACATAAATATATCTGGAAGAAGTTCAAAGAAAGAGAATGTATACACACAAGTCTTTAATCAACCCACAGACATCAATCTCTCTCGCATTCTTATTAACATGGTATAAAAATGTAACTAACTCCTGGAGGGGATAGAATATCCTCTACATAAGTGTCATCATTGAAAGTTCTTTTGATAGATTCATCACAATCACAACTATCACAATAGCAATGGATGGAGGGTGTTAGTCTGGGGTGGCGGACAGAGTTGAGGATTGCCTGCAGTATTGCCCATGGCAAAGCATCCAAATTACTGCCTGTCTAAAGGTCTGACAGATAAAGATTCCTTTTCATAGTCTGGAAGTTAATAAGTACATTCCTAGAGTTAAAAGAGAAAAGAAGTAAAAATAGAAAGATGTGACTGGCAGCAAGAGGGAAAAATAATTAGTGGGCAACTATTGAAATATTCACTTTGTCTATCTGAAGTAATATTCTCCATTCTTACCAGCGTCCTCTGAGGATGACATTTTCTCTTATGAAAGCCTTTCCCTGTCCTGTCTAAAACCCCCATATATTTCACTTTGGAGAACCTCAGGTTCAAATATTTAAAAGGAGGTAGACCCAAAGGCATGGTCCATAAAGAGATATACTGCTAATTTAAAAGCTGTGCCTCCCTAGTGGTTCTAATCCACCAGTCACTCTGAGGAAGAAAGATGGGTAATTTCCTCCCATGTCATTTACAAACTTGGAAACCCATTGGGGGGTCAGCTAGGGCTCGGTTCTGACTCACTGGTATTATTCCCTGGAAGAGGCATAAATGGCATAGGAGTTGACTGTCCATCTTTCTCCTGAAGAACAGCCAGCGAATTTGAACCATGTGCCTGCGGGTTGACAACACAATTCCTTATCACTAGTTCTTGAGAACTGCAGTAGGCCTAAACCTGGGACTTGGAGTTCTGCATGGACGCCAGCTTCACCACTGGTAATGCCGCTTGCTCACAGCACTAGAAGACAACAGTGTTCCACCTTCCCTCAGTTCTATTCTCGTCTAAGAGGAAGGCTCTCATTGTGCAGTCACAAAGTCTTATGAAAATAAATGCAGCAGGCAGGCAGTTCATCAAGGAAGCAAAGGAATCAGGAAAAAAGAAATATCTGATCCCTTGTGGAATATAGTTGGCAGCCCCTGAACTGCGAGGAAAGCTATCAGTGATTCTTAGTGGAACAACACTGTGGCAGTTGGCATGAGAGTAAGGCACAGTAGATAATGGGCTGATTCCTCAGCAAGAAGGGTATGGAGCCAGGAACCACAGGCGCTGCCTTCTTGGATCAGAGCGGGCCAGCTTTTCTCTGTACACCCAGTCTGTGGCTACTGTTCCATGAACAGCTGAGAAGCAAATCCTTTATCTTTCCATGTGTGAATAAAAGAAACTGTCCTAGAAAGAAAACTGCACCATTTATCTCAGAAGCCTCTTAATTCTGAATTTTTTGGAACCAATTTCTAGCACGTCTTTGGAGCATTTACTGGACTCTCTGGACATTACAAGGGAATAAATAGCTTGTTTTAAAACTCTTCCAAGTCATTTTGGGTGTATGTATGGTTTGACTCTTAAAATGGATGAAACCTAAGTATGTTATTATTATTAAGTTTGTTTTTGTTAAGTGCTGTCGAGTCATAGGTGACCCTATGAACGAAAGATCTGAACACTTGTATAACTTTCTTCCTTTCTTCAGGTTCATAGGGTTTCCGGAGGCAAGCTATGTCGGAAGTAGATGCCACTCCTGCTTCCAAGCTTGTTTTAATAGGGGAACTCCACCAAACACTGTCTACCATGGATAACCATTATTCATTTGACACAGCAGTGTCACAGTGTCCAGTTTCACAGCAACCATGAGTTAGTTACCTCTGCACGGCAAGTGGACAGATCAGGGCTATACAACCTAGAAGAATGTTTGACCAAAACCAATTAAAACAGGCCCGAGGGCCGTGAATTAAAGTCACCCACCTTTGGCTTGGAAGCATCAATTTCCGTCCACTAGGCCAACTGATCTCTCTCTGAGTCGCCTACGACTACTTGACAGCATTTAACAACAATAATTATTGTTTATTGTTTATTATTATTATTAAGTTTATTATTCCAATTACAAAAAGTGGTCTTCTTTTAAATATGGCCTGTATGTAATCGGAAAAGAGGATTCTTTCACCCTCACTAATCACTGTTAGTGGTGAAAATACAGAGATTGACTAACAATATTAACTACTGAGAAACTTATTATAAGGAAAAAACCAACTGCCAAAAAATCCAACTTCCATTAGTTTTATGGAGTATCTTCTGAAGCAATCATTTAATCTTTTATAAGAAATTAGTTTCCAGTTGTCAGTAGGTGCTGTCAAATACGACTTGTAGTGACCCTATCAAGATCAGATCTGAACCCTGTCCTATCCTGTGTCCTCTTCATTATTTCATACACATGTAAGTCCATTCCAGTGGTCACAGTGTCAGTCCATCAGGTTGAGGGTCTTCCTCTTTTGCTGACCCACTACCTTTCCAAGCATGGACCTCTCCAGTGAACAGCCTCTCCTAACAACATATTCAAGTATGTGAGATGAAGCTTTCCTTCTTAGTAAAAATAGAAAATAAGACATTTTCTTTGGAAGGGGCAGGGGCAAAGCCAGCCACGTCATACACTGTCAGCTGTCAGGAAATGGTGTCCGGCATGGGCCCAGATCTCAGCTCAGAGGTTTGCTGCTAAACAATCTCTGGAAATGCTGAGGCTGCAAATGCCATTAGACTTATGTCCGTTTTCCAGATGGTTTTTCAGTGCAGTCAAATGGCAGAGTTTGTCCTTGCCTGCTAGCTGCAATAGGACCATTGTACAAAATTACAGACATTTTCAGGGCCATTTTCTTTAAAAAGGAAGGAAATTAGCATAAAAAAAGGGATATTCCTGGGTTGTGCCATTAAAACCATGGTCACGTAAGAATGGAAGTGGTATCCCTGGAGAGTTTTGGTCTCTAGTTCCCAGACAAAAATCAGTGACAGATGATAAATGAACCAGGCAGAGTCTTACACAAAGGTGTGGCTTTTCTCGAGGCAAAGAGACTCAGGTGGAGAAGTGCCTTGATGTGAGAGCTGTCGACCCACAGAGGCCATAGCATCCCATCAAGAAATGACCAGTGACAGTGAATTTCAGAGAGACTGCTGGGAAGTATCTGGAGGTAAAGAAGAAGCGTTCAATAGCTTTTTCTTCTTGAGACTTAGAGTTAAGTTAATGAGAGGCCTAGCATGGCTCATACTGGCTAATAACAAGCCTTTATAAGCTTAAAATTCTTTCTAAATTCTACTTTGGCATACTAGCCAGTTGCTGTATAATCAATTCCTACTTATGGAGGCCCCGCCTGTGGCAGAGAACTGTAGGTTTTCACAGGCTGATGCATTTCCAAAGTGGACTGTCAGGTCTCATTTTTGAGGCCTCTTTTAATACACCCAAACCTCTAATATTTTTTGTTAACTCAAGTTGTGAACCATTTTACTAGCCGCCTAGATGGATAAAAGACAAGCTAAAACAAAAACAAACAAGAGAAAAACAGTCCTGCTGGTGAATTTCTACCAATCACAGGGGCATTTCTGGGGCAATCTGAGACACAAAGCAGGAGCCTGGTGGTTCTGTGACAAAGGTATTCAGCTGTTAAACAAAAGGTCGGTGGTTCAAACCTTCTATTCACTCTATGGGAGAAAGATGATGCAGTCTGCTTCCATAAGGTTTTACTGCTTGGAAAGCCTATGGAGGGAGTTCTGTTCAGTCTACAGGGTCACCATGTTGCTACTGTTAGGTGCCACCTAGTCAACTCTTCCTCCTAGTGATCCTGTGGACAACAGATCTGAGCCTTGCCCTGTGCTACCTTCACAATCCCTGATATGCTGGAACACACTGTT
The DNA here is from genome assembly GCF_000299155.1 of Elephantulus edwardii. Classification (NCBI taxonomy): domain Eukaryota; kingdom Metazoa; phylum Chordata; class Mammalia; order Macroscelidea; family Macroscelididae; genus Elephantulus; species Elephantulus edwardii. The sequence continues at coordinate 15,390,978 of NW_006399752.1, forward strand.
ACAGTCACTTTGTCAGTCCTTGTTAAGGGTCTACTCTTTCTGTGACCCTCCACCTTTTCCAGCATGATGTATTTTTCCAACATGCCCAAAGGAAATGGTATTTTATAGAGTGATGCATGTCTATCATATTATAATAAGAATGAATCATTATGACTTTGTGATTTTTTTTTAATCCCAGAAAAGGAAAAAAGCATTGGATTGGCAGGCTCTGTTTTGCACATTTGTGTGTTGTGCCTATGTCTGACATATTTTAAACACAAAACATATGTCTTAGAAGACATTTCCAGCCTTAGAGCCATTCTGGGTCTCACAAATCCACTGCTATCAAGTTAACTCAGACTGTAGTGACCCATCAAAATAGAGTCTGCCAACCTATGCTTCTCTCTCTCTGCTATTGTGAAAAACCAAAAAGCCGTGAACAGGCAAAGGCATGATGATTCATTCTAATTACAATATGCTACACATGTATCATTCTAGAAAGCATTATCACAGAAATTTTGTCTCAATTATGCATCAACACAGTATTATTTCAAACTTTTCTAGTTCCTCTTGTTCCTAGTGTAATATAAATATTAACAGTTAAGTTCGTATCAATGTACTTCTTTAAAAATAAAATTTATATTTTATATTGGTTTATTTATTGCACATTTCATTGAATTATTTTACTTTGTCATCCCATGCGGCCTTTTGAAATCTTCTATTCAACTCTTTAGTATCTTGAATTCTTCCTTCTGCTTTGGCTTCTCTGCACTCCAGTACAATTTTCAGAGTCTCTTCTGACATCCATTTTGGTCTTTTTTTCCTCTTCTGTCTTTGTATTGACCATTTGCACTCTTCCTGGATGATGCCCCTAATATTCTCCCACAACTCATCTGGTCTTCGCTCATTAGTGTTCAAGGCCTCAAACCTGTTTTTGAGATGGTTCTGGAATTCAGGTGGGATAGACTCAAAGTCATATTTTGGTTCCCGTGGATTTGGTTTAATTTTCCTCACCTTCAGCTTGAACTTGCATAGGAGTATTTGGTGGTCTGTTCCACAATCAGCTCCTGGCCTAGTTTTCACAGCTGATATTGAGCTTCTCCAGCAGCTCTTTCTGCAGATGTAATCAATGTGATTCCAATGCATACCATTAGGTGAAATCCATGTGTATAACACCTGTGTTTATGTCTCTTAAAAAATGTGTTTGAAATGAATAAGTCATTGATTGTGCAAAATTCAATCATTCTCTCTCCAGCTCCATTTCTGTCCCTGAGTCCATGTTTTCCAACTACTGAATCTTCTCTTTTCCCAACTTTTGCATTCCAGTCACCCATTATTATCAATGCATCTTCATTGCATGTTCGATTGATCTCTGACTGTAAAAGTTGGTAAAAATCTTCTCTTTCCTCTTCCTTGGCTCTGGTTGTTAGTGCATATATCTGAATGATAGTGGTATTCACTGGACTTATTAAAAGAAGATGGAAAGAATATATTGAGTCACTGTACCAAAAGGAATTGGCAGACAGAGAAGAACTTCATTAACAACATATGAGCAAGAGCCTATGGTGATGAAGGAAGAAGTTCAGGTTGCTTTGAAGTAAACAGCAAAAAATAAGGACCCAGAAATAGATGGTATACCAACTGACATATTTCAGCTAACAGATGCTGCCCTGGGCGTGCTCACCAGGTAGTGCCAAGAAATCTGGAGAACAACCACTTGGTCAACTGACTGGAAGAGTGACCCAACAAAGTGTGGAAACTATAGAACAATCTCATTGATTTCACATGCAAGCAAGATTCTACTCAAGATTATCCAAAAACGACTGGAACAGCACATCAGCAGAGAACTGCCAGAAGTCCAGGCGGGGTTTAGAAGAGGTTGTGGTACTAGGGATATCGTAGCTAATGTTAGATGGATCTTAGCTGAAAGCAGAGAATAGCAGAGGAATATATATCTGTGTTTCATTGATTATACAAAAGCGTTTGACTATGTGGATCATAACAAACTGTGGCTGACTCTGAAAAGAATGGGAATCCCAGAACACTTGATCGTGCTAAAGCGAAACCTATGCATGGACCAAGAGGCAGTCATCAGAACAGAAAAAGGAAACACTGCATGGTTCAAAATTGGGAAGGGCATACGCCAGGGATGTGTCCTGTTTCCATGCCTTTTCAACCTGTATGCAGAACAGATTATCCGGGAGGCTGGGCTCTATGAGGAGTAATGTGGGGGTCAGGGTTGGTGGAAGATCTATCAACAATCTGTGTTATGCAGATGACACAACCCTGCTTGCTGAAACTGAGGAGGACCTGAAGCGCTTATTGCAGAGGGTCAAAGAGTGCAGCCTTCAATATGGATTGAGTCTCAATATCAAGAAGACAAAGATTCTCACCACTGGATCAATTGGCAACACCAGGATGGATGGTGAAGAGATTGAGATTGTTCACAGCTTTAGTTTGCTTGGCTCCACAGTCAACACTCTTGGCACCAGTAGCCAGGAAATTAAAAGATGCATTGCAATGGGAAAGTCTGCTGTTAGGGACCTCTCCAAAGTACTGAAGAGCAATGGTGTCTCTCTGGAGACTAAAGTGCATCTGATACAGGCTATGGTATTTGCAATGGCTTGTTACGCATCAGACAGTTGGACAGTGACTAAGGAGGACAGAAGGAGAATTGATGTCTTTGAACTGTGGTGCTGGAGAAGAGTATTGAGGGTACCATGGGCTGCTAGGAAAACAAACAGATTCATCCTGGAGAGGGTCAAACCAGGCTGCTCCTTGGAGGCAAGGATTCTGAAGCTTTGTCTAACATACTTTGGATACTGTAAGGACATTGCAGAAGGACATCATGCTTGGTAGGGTGGAGGGAAAGGGCAGGAGGGGAAGGCCCTCTATAAGGTGGATTGATTCAGTGACTGGGGTAATCGGGATGGGTGTATCAGAGACAGTGCGACTGGGACAGGCAGAGCAGAGTTTAGGGATGTTGTACATACGGTCACTATGAGTCGTGAGCTACTTGATGGCACATAACAACAATAACAATAGCAACAACAACTGGATTATTTACAAAGTTTGTATACACTGTTGGTTTTTTTTTTTGCCAGATCTTTCTCATTTCCTTTACCCACCCCGCCCTCCATCCATCAAATTGTTTGACTCTATGATTACAACACTTCCCTCTGCTCGTCTTCATCTCTTTGCTTCCCTGCTCCCACTTCTTGGATCCTCATACACCTTCCACAATAATGGTCTAATACAGTGAGTTCACTCAGCATAATGTTCTCCAGTCCTTCCCAAGTCAGGTGGTGATTTACAAAATCATTGCTCCTGCGTGCTGTACAGTATTCGAACATGTGACTGTAGCACAATTTCTCAATCTATTCAATTGTGGTTGGACATTTGGGCTGTTTCCCTGTTCTTGTGATTTGTGAATAACTTTGCTATGAATATTGGCATACAAGCCTCTTGCTTGTGCCTCAGTTCTCATTTTCTCAGGGTATATCCCAAGCAGTGGAATAGCTAGGTCATATGAAATCACCCCAGTAGCAGTGGCCAAGTTTAACAGAACAGCAAGTAATAAATGCTGGAGAGGATGTGGCGAGATAGGACTTCTTTTACATTGTTGGTGAGATTGTAAAATGGTACAACCACTCTGGAATCCAGTTTGGTGCTTCCTCAGAAAGCTGAACATAGAATTTCAATGTACTTCTAAGTTACTGGCAATGGTTAAATGAATTATTAGGGGTGGAAGTAAACATACAGGAATAATAATGGGATAATTTTTAAATTTCCTGGTCTTTTTATAGTGCAAATCATTTAGCAGAATAGATCAAATTTAACTGATTATAATTGCTACTAAGTGCCCTTGAGTCAGAGCTGACTCACAGCTCTTATCAGTACAAGTGAACGAAATCCTGTTCAATCTGTGCTAGTATCACAATCTTTGCTGAACCTGAACTTACTGTCCTAATCATTGTGTTAATCCACCTAGCTGAAGATCTTCCTTGTTCTTTCTGACACACTACTTTTTCAAGAATGATGTCCTTTTCCAGGGCTTCGTGATAACATGTCTAAAGGACTAGATTTAAGTCTCACCATCTTTGCTTCTAAGGAACACTCTGGTGGCTCTCCTTCCAGGCCAGACTTGTTTGTTCTTTTGGCAGTCCATGGTATATCCACAGTATATTCACTTCTCTTTGTCAATGCCACAGTTCCAAGGCAGGCTCCCATAGTAATCTATAAGTCTTTGATGACTAGCCAGTACCAATTTCCTGTTGAGACTCCTTGGCCCCCCAAAGCAGCCCTCAACTCTGGCTACGGGCAAGAGCCAGTTTTCAGGGGAAACCTAGGACTCTATCAATTGTGGGACATCTATAATGAAAAAAGGCAGTTCCTCTGGGATCCCTGGAAGCAGTGGGGGCAGAAACCAGCCTCTAAGTGAATTTAAATCTCCAAATGTTCCATGTTTAACTAGACTGAAAATGGAATTTAACCACAGAGTAAATAAAGAGCAAGGTCTTAGGAGTTTTAAAGTTAAGATTGAAAACTGTCAGTATGAAGCCATAGACTCTCTGCAGCCTCATAAATGAAATATTGTTAGAGATTTCATATTTTAAATTGGGGTTTAAATAATTGACTCAGTACCTGTGTTTTTGCTGTTGGTGTGTACCTTTGAGTCAGAATTGACTCATAGCTGGGGTTTTCAGAGACAAAATCAACTGCCTAGGAGCAGACTGCCCATCTTTCTCCTGTGGAACAGCTGGAGAATTCGAACCACATGCCTTTGCTTGGCAGTGCAGCTTCTTATCCACTAAGCCACTAGCATTCTCTGAATAAGAACCTACGTTCCCTTAAAGTTCAAAATATTTCCATGTTTTATATAACTAACCTCTTTATTGTTTCTTATTATGAATGTTAAAGAGGAGCACTGAGAATCAACTACCTTAGCTGAATCACACAAAAATCTTAAAGAGATGTTAGTTAAATGTATTCCTGGCTTGAATCTTCAGATTTTAGGTTTAAGAATAAATTTGTTCAATCACAGAACAGCTTTGGAGACCCTGATCAAATGTTCACTGTCTCCCATGCACAAATATCAAATGAACTTATTTTCCAAGTTTATCCTCTGGAAAAAAAATCACCTTATATTTGTGTCCTTTCATGACTTCAGACTACTGGCCTCCTTGAGTAACAAAGAACTGTCTGGAGAAGATAAGGCAGCTCGACACAACCTACACCAAGGTAAGAGTCCATCTGACTCAGTGCAAAAGAAAGCAAAGAAATGCAATGTAAATTTAGTTTTTATTTCTGGGGATAGATGACATCTTGATGTCAAATGCCGGAAACCTTGTACACAATGCTCTTAAACATTGCTTTAAAAAGAGACAGCGTTATGTTTGCCAAAAATGCATAACCTGAATTTATGAGGAAACATCAAAGCAACTTCAGTGGACAGACATGCCACACAACAACTGCCTGGACTCTTCTATAGTGTAAAAAAAAAAAAAAGATACAGACTGAAGAACTATCCGACATTAAAGGAGAGTGAAGAGCCATGAAAATTAAATGCTTTGGGATCTTGGATTGGATCCTAGGCCAGAAAAGGGACACTGGTGTTTATTTTGAAGAGAGTCTCACTTGCTTTGGTCTCTTACATAAAAAAGCAGAATTCCCTTAATTATTGTGAAAGCAATCTCTACTAGGCAAAGTAAATTATGTTACTTCTTATCGAACTTTTTCATTTTTAGCCAGAATAATAATATACATGATCACTTTTTAAAAAAATCTCGTATTTATGTGTGTGAGGCTATGATAAAGAATAAGGAAAAAAGAATGAAATAGTATTTCAGGAATTTGTGAGGAGAAAAAAAATTGGCAAGAGTGCTTATTCTTGTGAAAAAGAGCAAAAAGTTAAGTCATTTGAGCTTCAATGATCACTTTTTCTTTCCTTTTTTTTCAGCTAGGAAAGAGCAAAATGGTCTTTTCTAAGATCTTTTAGATCTTATAAAAATATCACCTGTTTAAAATGAAAGCTGTGATTTGAAAAAAGTATCTTAAAAGTTTCCTTTTTTTCCTAAGCATTTTTCTATAAGCAAAGTTGATACACTTTACCAACTTTGCTCTTTTTTTTCTATAGTAAAGTTGAAGTCTTTCACCAACTTCACTCTTTCTTGGCTGTTTCAAGAGTATTTTGAAAGAGCCAGTAGATTGCCTCACAGTATACAGGAATTCTTCTAATTGGTGCTTGAATCTGAAACATCAGCCATAATTATAATACATGATAAACAGAAAAATAATAATCCATTTTGTTTATATCAGTCCTTTTACCACCAGCAAGATCAAGTGCATATTTTGTCTGATTGCTCTGAAAGCTGGTGTGGGTGGTCACAAGTTGTTTACAAGTACATTTTGTAACCGAGAATGTGGATCATAAAAGTGCTTCAAGTGTATGAACCAAGCATTGAAAACAAAGCTGACAGGAGGGTAAGCCATTAAAAATGATTGCATAGTAATTAAAACTGTACCATTTCAGCATATTCACGATGGTTAATACAATCACATTCTATGTCTACTCTTGGCATAATTTACAAAAACCAATGCCAGAATACATTACTCTTTTACAAAACGTTAACTCTAAATTCCAATTACTTTCCTGCAGGCCTTGCGAGAGCAGCGTTGAAATGGTTTGAGGCCTTGCTCTGCATCATCTACACGGCAAGGTTATAGAAATTTCAGACAATGGAAAAAAAAAAAAAAAATTCCAATTACTGATAACTTTGAATTGTGAAATACCTTGGCAATGGAATTGCAGCAATCAAGTTGGCAAATGAAAGAAACCAGGCTAGATAAATTGAAACTGGATTCAGCCACACATGTCATCTTTAGAGCTGCCATATATCAGAGTAACAAGAGAGATTCCTTAAGATAAAATCTCTCCTTTCTGCACTTCTGGGCATTTCCCTCCACTGTCTGTCCTGGTGGTTCAGCTTTGGAGTCCTAGGGCCCTGCACTGCCAGTAGGGCTCCCTACTCAGCCATGCCAGATCCTGTGGCCAAAGTCACTGCGGGGATGCCTCCTGCCCTCCCTCAACACCCCCAAAGGCACTTCTCCCCTAAATCACTGCTGAAGGAAGACAAAGCACTTCTGCCTCCTCCTTCCCCTTGTTGAGGCCTGTGCTGCTTGAAAACACTCAAAATTTCTCCTCAAGCCATTTGCTGTCCACACTTACAAGGGACCTCAGTCCCAAAATATTTTATTAATCAAAATTACTATATAATAAATCAAGTTAGAAATAGGTCTTCCTTAGTGTTTCTGGTCAAAAGAAATATTTATAGGAGTCACAAAAAGGAGAAATTGTGAGCCCTGATTAATGTGGGATTCCCTGAGGGTCTCCATATATTTGTGCTTTCCAGAAGATACAGGATAGTAAATGGGTCCAAGGCACCTATGGATTTGTAATTTTTATCATCAGAGTCAAAATGAAGTTATCAAAGTTCCAACCAGTTACAAATAAAAAAGCCACCTGACTTTCCAAAGTAATTTCAACCATCATTAAAATAGATACACTATCCCCAGGGATTAAAAAAAAAAATAAGAAGAAAAAGAAATTGTATAGAACTTAATCCTCTACAATGCTCAATAAACTTAGATTTCTGGTGGGAGAGCCACCATAAACGAGGGTGTAATTTGGGACCAAAGGAAAAAGATGGGCATGAAAGCTGAGTGATTATGGACTATCTGTAGGAGAAGAGGTGAATAAAAAAGAAAAAGAAGAAAACTCTTTGTAGAAATGTTTTCTTAACTATATCTTTACCACAATAATAAAGGGAAAGAGGGAGGAATTACCTTGAGAACTAACTAGCAGACAAAATTTTACTTAAAATTTGTATTCTTTTTGGAGCTGTATGCATGGAGAATTTAACAAGATCTCAAATCTCCAGAGAACCTGAACAAAGCGTTTTGTCTCTCCTTTCCATGGCTCAGAGAGTCAGTTATGGGGATGTCAGACTCTAACCTGCTCACAGCACACCCCAAAGCACAGTGAGCTGAATGTGAAAGGAGTGTGATCTGGAGAGTATCTTCATACCTGCCATTCCTTCCCCAGTTCTACCTGAGCACCTGTTCCTTCCCTTCACTAGGTCTCTGCTGACATATCCTCTTACTGGTGGTGGCCTTCTTACTGCCCCATCCAAAGGATCAAAGCATATATCCAGGCTCACTGTCTCCATCAAAATTGACAATCTCTGCCTTCCAATTAATTCCAATTTATAGCAACACTCCATTGGGTTTCTGAGGCTCAAGTCAAAATGGCAGAAGGCAGCCCACAGAGCCACTGGTGGATTCAAACAGCCAATGACACAGCCTTTGAATTATCAGGGGACCTGGCCATGGACTATGCCAGAGTGCCCTCAGTATCCTTTTAGTGTTTTATTTTCCTTATGACATAAAAAAAAAGTGGCATCTACTTCCTAAATAACATGCCCCTGGAAACTCTATGAACTTTGATAAATGATGATACAGAAAGGCTTCAGGTCTTTTTTTTTTCCCATTGGGTCTCTATGAGTTGTGCTCAACTCGACAGCAGTCAACAACAATAATCTTCTCTCTCAGGAACAGGTTTGAGGCCTTGAACACTAATGAGCGAAGACCAGATGAGCTGTGGGAGGATATCAAGGGTATCATCCAAGAGAGTGCAAACTAACATTGCAAAGACAGAAGAAGAAGAAGAAAAGACAAAAATGGATGTCAGAAGAGACTCTGAATATTGCACTGGAGCACAGAAAAGCCAAAGCAGAAGGTAGAATTCAAGATACTAAAGAGGTGAATCTGGAAGCAGGAGCAGCATCCACTTTCGAAATGGTTTGCCTCCGGAAACTCTATGTACTAACAGTGCTCAGGCCGTTCGTTCATAGGGTCGCTATGAATCGTCTACGACTCAACGACATCAAACAACAACACAACAAAGAGGTGAATAGAAGATTTCAAAAGGCAGCGCAGGATGGCAAAGTAAAATATTACAATGAAATGTAAAGGAGTTGGAGTTAGAAAATCAAAAAGGTCAAACTCGCTCAGCATTTCTTAAGCTCAAGGAACTGAAGAACAAATTCAAACTTTGAGTTGCTATAATCAAGGATGCTTTGGGTAGAATATTAAATGATCCAGGTAGTATTAAAAGAAGATGGAAAGAATATACCGAGTCACTGTATCAAAAGGAATTGTCAGACACAGAAGAATTTCATGAAACAACATATGAGCAAGAGCCTATGGTGATGAAGGAAGAAGTCCAGGCTGCTTTGAAGGATATAGTAAAAAATAAGGCCCCAGGAATAGATGGTATACCAACTGACACATTTCAGCTAACAGATGCTGCCCTGGACGTGCTCACCAGGTAATGCCAAGAAATCTGGAGAACAACCACTTGGCCAACTGACTGGAAGAGATCTATATTTGTTCCCATCCCAAAGAAAGGTGACCCAACAGAGTGTGGAAACTATAGAACAATCTCATTGATGTCACATGCAAGCAAGATTCTACTGAAGATTATCAAAAAAAGACTGGAACAGCACATCAGCAGAGAACTGCCAGAAGTCCAGGCTGGGTTTAGAAGGGGTTGTGGTACTAGGGATATTGTAGCGGATGTTAGATGGATCTTGGCTGAAAGCAGGGATTACCAGAGGAATGTCTATTTGTGTTTCATTGATTATGCAAAGGCGTTTGACTGTGTGGATCATAACAACTATGGCTGACTCTGAGAAGAATGGGAATCCCAGAACACTTGATCATGCTAATGAGAAACCTATACTTGCACCAAGAGGCAGTCATCAGAAAAGAAAAAGGAAACACTGCATGGTTCAAAATTGGGAAGGGCATACGCCAGGGATGTGTCCTGTCTCCATACCTTTTCAACCTGTATGCAGAACAGATTATCGGGGAGGCTGGGCTCTATGAGGAGAAATGTGGGGTCAGGATTGGTGGAAGATCTATCAACAATCTCTGTTATGCAGATGACACACCCTGCTTGCTGAAACTGAGGAGGACCTGAAGCGCTTATTGCAGAGGGTCAAAGAGTGCAGCCTTCAATATGGATTGAGTCTCAATGTCAAGAAGACAAAGATTCTCACCACTGGATCAATTGGCAGCATCAGGATGGATGGTGAAGAGATTGATATTGTTCACAGCTTTAGTTTGCTTGGCTCCACAGTCAACACTCTTGGTACCAATAGCCAGGAAATTAAAAGACATACTGCGATGGGAAAGTCTGCTGTTAGGGATCTTTCCAAAGTTCCAAAGAACAATGGTGTCTCTCTGGAGATTCAGGTGTATCTGATACAGGCCATGGTCTTTCCAATCACTTGTTATGCATCAGAGAGTTGGACAATGACTAGGAAGGATAGAAGGAGAACTGACGTTTTTGAGCTGTGGTGCAGGAGAAGTGTATTGAGGGTACCATGGGCTGCTAGGAAAACAGATTCATCCTGGAGAGGGTTAAACCGGGCAGCTCCTTGGAGGCAAGGATTCTGAGGCTCCATCTAACATATTTTGGACATGTTGTAAGGAGAGACAGGTCCTTGGAGAGAGAGATAATGCTTGGTAGGATGGAGGGACAGTGCAGGAGGGGAAGGCCCTCTATGAGGTGGATTGATTTAGTGACTGCGGCAATCAGGATGGGTGTGTCGGAGACAGTGCGATTGGCACAGGACAGAGCAGAGTTTAGGGTTGTTGTACATAAGGTTGTTATGAGTCGCAAGTGACTTGACAGCAAATAACAGTAACAACAGTAGTAGTGAGCTCTGGTGGCCTGGTGGTAAGGTGCTGCCAACCTGCAGGCACATGGTTCAAATCCACCAGTTGCTCCATGATAGAAAAATGGGCAATCTCACCCCATAAGATTTATTGCCTCAGAAACCCTGCTGGAGGGTCAGCTAAGGATCGGCTCTGACTCAATGGTACATAGCAGCAACAATAACCTCGCATATTATAGATGCATTTGTTTAAATGTTTATTTTCTACCCCTCTCCTCTTCACTCACTCAAATGTAAGCCCTATGAGGGAGGACTTTGGCTTTTGTGTTAGTTTTTTTTTGTTTAACTACTGTATCCCAGTTTTTTAGAGTACCTAGAATGCAATGTCAATGGTTAACAAACATTCATCGAACAAATCAATGCAAGTACTAGAAATATTTTTGCCAAATGTTACAACTCTTTAGCTATCTTTCCAGCAAGCTTTAAAAGCAAACATATTTCTTGAGACATACACAAGGGGGATGATGTTAGTGTGGGTCTTTAAACAAACATATGCATCTTAGTAATCCTAAGACTTTACAGAAAGTCAATTTCTCTTCCAATATTCCCAGGCTATATATAAACACACTAATTGCCCTATGTCCCAAATCCCAAGTTATCAGAAGAACCCTTACCATACTGATCTGAACTGCTGGTGAAGAGAAGGTAATCAGAAGCACAAGTCTGGGATTCGATATCCAAATCGCCCAACCTCAGAATCAGTCGCTTCCCCTTGGGTACTGTAATAGTCTTTTCACAAACAGTGTGATTGGGGTAAGTCCCAGGATAATTCTTAGATGTCATTGTACCGCTGTCCTGATAGGTCACTATGTGGCCACAACCATCACCTGTTAAAAAAAAAAAAAAAGGTGAAAGAATAAGTAAAATTCACTCTAAAGACTCTAGGACTGCAAGACTCTAGTACAATGCCTATGCATTTTATTCCTTCTTTGGAGAAAGGAAAAAGATTAAAAGTGAAGATTGAATCATCAAATAGGATCCACTGTTTCCATTTATTCTAGCTTTTGCTTCCCAGTTTACTCATCTCAACATTGATGATGAAAATCTTTCATACAGTAGAAGAGATAGCCCTTGTTATTTATTATGTTGTGTATCGCAGAGTCAGAACCAACCCATAGCTGATTCTCCGGTGAGTTTTCAGAGGCAGTTAATCACACAGAAGGAGACTGCCCATCGTTCTCCTGTAGAGCAGCTGGTGGCCTGGAACTGCATGCCTTCAAGATTGCAGTGCAGCTTCTTGCCACTAGGGCCATCAGAGTTCCCCCTTAGTAAATACATTACTTAATCATATTACTATTTCCAATCATCTATTGATCAATTCATTCATTTAAATCTCTACAGTAGGCCCTTGACATTTGTAGTTTTGTTAGCAAGCCATCCCACCAGTCAATGTTAGATAAGACCTTGGAAAGAGAAAACACTATGACGCACTTCAGAAGGCGGCTGTCCTGATTAAATGTGATACTGTCTACAGAACACTTCTGACAGAACCTAAAACTTAGGTTGGGAAGCCTTGTCATTTCGCTGTTGTCTATCAATCACTCAACATGCATCTCACTCAGTCACAGTCACAATCATGATGACTTCTGATAGACTCGGAATGAATCTTTAAAGAATATCAGCTAGATGGAGGCACTCTTACTGTAACGGAAGACAGTTCCACATTTGCCTGATAGCAGGTGCTGCGTGCTATATCAGGAGTCTATATACAGTGCCTTAGGAATGCAGAGGAAGAAGACAATAAATTTCCATGAATTATAAGCACTTCCCCTAAAAGAATAAATTATCTGAAGGTTTTTCTAAACGTGACCATGCACAGCTGGGTGAGCTGCATGGTGAATGAGCTTGCACGGGAGTGAGACTATAATATTAGCGTTAGCACTGGCCCATATGGATAAAACAAGACTTCCCAATGTCAGCAGGAGGGACAGGAAGCAAGAATCCACCGGGAAGGAAACGCTCTAAGCTGAACGGGAGTTGCTCCACATTTAAGTATGAAGCTCCATCTTGGGTACACAAATTGGGATTCTGAAGCCTCCCTCCCATCCTCCTTTGCAGATTCCCTTCCTAAGCCTCTTTCCTGAGGGCACTGGTAGTTTAATGGTGGAATTTATCTTGTAGTGGGAACTTTTGTGCTATGGATCTGCTTTTGAAAATCAGGGAGTTAAAACTCTGTGGATTGCTACAGTCTGATCTCATTGTGCTTGGTGTCTTCAGAGTCTCTGCTGACTCAGAGGTAGCTAACAAAGCCTCTTCTCTGACTAAAGAGAAGTTCACTTGCTGTTGCCCTGGAGTCAAATGTGATTCAGAGGACCCTATCTGTCCTATCCTGCACCATTCTTATCATCCTTGATACACCGGAATCCACTGACACAGTGTATCAATTCATCTCCTCTTCCTATCCTTCCTTGACCCTCTTCCGTATGATGTTCCTTTCCAAGGAAGAGCCTCTAGTAACAACTTGTTCAAAATACAGGACACGAAGCTTCATGATCTCTGCTCCAAGGAACACAGTGGTTGCCTTTTCTTCAAAAAAGTAACACATTTCACTTCTGAAAATCAGTCAGCATAAACTCTATGGATCACTATGGTCTGCTGTCATTGAGCAGGGTGTCTCACTGGCAGCTAAAAAGGAAACCTCTTTCATTTTTCCTTTACTTCCTTCTAATATAGCAATTGGGATGGGTGTAGGAGATGGTGCGAATGGCACAGGCCAGAGTGGAGTTTAGGGCTGTTGTACATAGGGTCGCTATGAGCAAGCGACTCCACTGCACATAACAACAACAACAACAATAATATAGCCTCAGGCTGATCTTGACCTTAAACAAGCAAATGAAATAAATAGCTACCCAACCTTAGAATCCACCCAGTATCTCAGCAGCCCTGGGAAAGGGAAAGGATCTAATTTATTATTCCTCTCACAAAGGGGAAGAACTTTCTGAAAGGAATATATGATTAAGCATCTTATGTATGGCAATAATTTGGAACAAGATGTGCATTGCAAAGTGGACTGGGGGCCGGGGGAGAGTGAAAGGGAGGGAAAAAAAAGTACAACAATGAATGAATGAATAAAAGTGCAACAATGAATGAATGAATGAATAAAAGTGCAACAATGAATGAATGAATGAATGACTAAAAAACCAAAACTAAAACAAATAATCTCTCACAAGACAAGAAAGCTAGCAGCTCTGTGTTTCCCCCAAGCCCCACTGCTGTAGAATTGATTCTTACTCACCATGGTTCTCCATCCAATTTTGAAGGCCCATCTTTCTCCCTTGGAGCCTCTGGTCAATTGCTGACCATTTTTTTGGTTAGCAGCCCTACACATAACACTATGCCAAAGGGAAGGGTGGGGGCATGTTAGATAAGACTGGTGAAGATAAAGCTACTATGATCCTTTGAGGTCCAGGAAAAAGAAGTTGAGGAATTTACACCTTAGGCAATAGGAAATTAGGGACGCTTTTGAGTAGGGAGATAACAGAAGAAGTATTTGAAATGTCAAGATCAATCTAATTGTGTAATAACCAAAAGAGCTAGAGTAAAGAAGGGCTCTGGAACAGGGGGGCAGTGTCAGGTCTGGGGAGGGAGTAGCTGGAAGGGCACGAAAGAGAAAAAAACGATATGGGGAAACTCAGATGGAAAATTAAAGCTCATACCAGTGATAATAGGAAACAACAGGAGGAGGAAAGCTCCAAGATTTTGAGTCTATAAATGATTAGAAAGCTGTTGCTGATTTAGAGAGAGGACAGTCCAGAGATAGAAAGTTCCAGGGCAAAGGTTGTAAATTTAGTTGAGCTTGAAGTGACAGCTAAATTATTAGTGTTTTCCTCTTTTTCACTCACTCTCTATTTTAACAAAAGAGCTCTCTGGAGGCTTCGTGGCAAGTTGTGCTGACAACCCAATGGCATGTAGTTTAAATCTACCAGCTGCTCTGTAGAAGACAGATGGGCAATCTCCTTCCGTGTAATTTTCTGCCTTTGAAAACCTATTGAGAGGGTTAGCTACAGGTTGGTTCCAAGTCACTGGTACATAACAACAAATACTTTTCCAGGCATAATAACCTTCTCCTTCCTGGTAACATGCTCACTGCACATGCAAGGAAGTCTCATCACCCCTGCTTCTAATTAAGTACACTGACATCACTTCTTCTAAGACAGATTTGTTTGTTCTTCTAACAGTCCAGTATAGAGGCAATATCCTTCCCCCACATCCCAATTCAAAGGGAACTCTATGGGATAGTTCTTTTCTGTGTTGTAGGGTCACTGTGCATTGGCATTGATTTGATGACAATGGGTTTTGGATTTTTAATGATATTACTGAAAAATTCAATTTCTAGTTTCTCAAAAATACAGAGCAACACTAGTCAGGAATTCTCATTAGATCAGTGACAGATTTTGTGTGTGTGTGTGTGTGTGTGTGTGTGCGTTTACCATCAAATCATATCTGACTGGTACAAAGCATCTGGTGGATTCAAACCGTGTACCTCTGGGATTGCAGTGCAGCTTCTTGCCATGAGGCCAACAGAGCTCCCTCATAAAATTCCCTTTTAAAGAAGATTAAAATGCCTAGCTCATCACTGGTCCATGTCACACACCTTATGCATTTGTGGACACCCTGACACAGAGCAACTCTCAGGTAACTAGTTTATAATAACAAAAATACAGAAATATAGACACAGTGGAAACTTCTCCTAGACACAAAGAAATTACCTTGTTAAGTGCTTCCTTTTGTCTCTTCTAACACGAGTAGAAAAGGAGAAACTTTTTTTTTCCAAAAACAAAGTAAAAATGGAAGCAATTCGATGTGAATCAACATACACATAGTTACTACTTACTATAGTTAGTTGGTTTTTTTCACCAAAACTACACATCATGACAAAGGACAATTTTATGGTGTCACTTTTAGTCAACTTTGTAAATCTACTTTGTTTCAACCATTTCTATTATAAAACCAAAAAGGAAACACATTTCAGGTAGCATCATTGGGACAGGGTTAAGTCGCTGATATTCCCATCATGACCTTGAGTGGGACATCTGTGTCTCACTGGCAACTTTTTTCCTTTTCCTTTTATTATCAGAATGAAACCTTGTGAATCTTTGTTCTGCCAAAGAAACTGAATTGCAAAGGAACTGCAGAGTCTTCACTTACTAAAAAAGCAAACTATCATCAAAAGCTGTCATTTCATTCTTGCCTATGGAAGCAGACTATTTATGGCCTCTTCTGTGGCAAGCACTAATATGATACAGTTACTCTGTGGATATTAACTATATCAGGAATTTCACCCTATAGTTCACCCACAGTTTGAAGACTTAAAAGGACTAATTATAACTATGCCAAAGGGGAAAATGTGGGGAGGAAGTGCTAGAGAGAGACAATGCCTACAGTATCATATGAATAGGGCAGATAGAAAAAACAGAAATGCTATTCCATGACCTCAGTCTGACACTCAGGGAGCTCAACTCTCTAATCAAGAGAAGTCAGAGAATCACACATGAGGAAGAAAACTAACGTTATTCAAAATTGTATCAGTTCCTGTTCTGTATCTAGACTGTATCACTGTCAATATCCTGTTTGTGATAATGTATTGTAATTGACAGGATGTTATCACGGAAAGAAACTGGGTTAAAGTATATGACATCTCCCTGTGCTATTCCTTATATGAATGATATATGGGATCTAAGGTATCTCAAAAGAAAAGTTTAATTAAAGGAAAAAAAAAAACCTCTTTGGTTAAGTTTGTTGCCTACTCACTACTGTATATTTTTCTACACTATTTGCATTTTGTTATCTTGAGTGTATTTCTTCTATTTAAATTATTTTTAATTAAATAAAGGGTCTAGCCAAAGACGTAAGAAAAAGGTCTACATGGAATAACAATGTTGTGAACTATCTAGTCAGAACCGACCCTCTAGTGTGTTTTCAGAGGCAGTTGGTCACACAGGAGGAGGTTTGTCTACCTTTTCCTGTGGAGCAGCTGATGGATGTGAGCTGCATAACTTTGCTTTCACAATGCAATTCCTTACCATCAAGCCACCTTAGCTCCCTCAACAACCAATAAGTGATTTTTATTTGTAAGACTACCTGGAGAAAGGATAAAAGTTATACAAGCGGTCAGGTTTTTCATTCACAGGGTAACCTACGACTTGATGGCACTTAACAACAACCACCACCACTTTATATACTTCTAAAATGTGTCTGTGCCAAATCTTTTTTTTAAAGTCTCTCTTAATTGACTAAGGAGCATGGCATGGCGGTATGAAGGCTTCATGATCCAAGCATCCCAGTTTACAGATGGCTTTTTGAAGAGTAGAAAAATACTTTGTAGTAAACCTACACTAATGCTATTTAACAACTGTTTAATTCTCAAACTAGAACTCCCAGGTGATGTAGCTACAGTACCAGGACTTTAAAATCATTTTTGTCTCCTTTTCTCATTTGATTATATAACACATATGTGTTTATATTTACTCCTAAGAAAACCACTGAAGTCTTGCCCTGTGAGACTTCCCTTTAGAAACTATCATAATAATCTTCTATTAAAATGAACAGTGTTCTGAAGAGACGTGACTGAAATAGTAATTGATGAACAGTAAAACCATTTGGTGGATGGTTGGTAAAGAACTTTAAAATGAAAGGATCAGGTTTATCACTCCCATGGATTGTCAAAAGGACGAACAGATATGTTTTAGAAAAAGTGCAGCCACAATGTTCCTTAAAAGTGAAGATGGTGAAGCTTCACCTCTCATACTTTGTGCTTGTGGCTAGGAGAGGCTATTCCTTGGAAAGAGACATCATGTTTGGAGTGGTGAGGGGTTGGTGAAAGTAAGGAAGACTCTCAATGAGGTGGGCACACAGTGACTGTAACAATGGGCTCAAGAGAGTTAGAGATAAAGATGGCACAGGACAGGACTGCGTTCAGTTCTGTTGTTTTTAGAGTCACTATGGTGGTCTAACGGCAAGAAGCTGAGGATGAAATACAAGTTTATTGATGCCAGTGTAAGTCATCAGGCAAGTGCAGGCAGCAAATTTCTAGGTACAACTGACTCAGTTTGTTCCTCAATGAGTAGTATAAATATGCACACATAAAAAGTATTTCTTTTAGATGAAAGGAAACTTAAAAACCACAACAAACAACAAGAGGTTCTAGCTGAAATCCTGATTCAAAAATCCAACCTTAAAAAGCATTTTAAAATAGATGAGTAAGTTGATAAATAATACCAAAGTAGCATTAACTTTAGTTGTTATGTGCTGTCAAGTCGGAATTGATTCATAACGGAACCTCCAGTGGATTTTCAGAAGCTATAAATTGTACAGGAAAACACAGTCCATCTTTCTCCCTCGGAGCAACTGGTGGATTCAAAATGCTCAACTTTGGGGTGGTGGGGCAACTCCTTAGCAGGCCACCAGAGCTTCTAGGTCATATAAAACATAGAGATGCATGAAGAGTTTCAAGGCTGTAATGACAAAGTTTATAGTATGTCTTAGCGTACGTCAGCAAAAATAAAGGGGCAAGATAAATGATAACAGAGAAGATTTGGCAAATGAAAGCTCATACTTTAAAAATATATTAGAAAACTTAAAAAACATAAAGGTGCATTGTAACATTATGCACAACAGACAGAAAATGAGAAAAGCCAAGTGTCCATTAACAGATGAGTGAATGAATAAAATGTGCTACACACACACACAGAGAGAGAGAGAGAGAGAGAGAGAGAGCAAGAGAGAGAGAGAGAATAAGTTCTGATACATGGATAAGCCTTGAAAGCCATACTGAATAAGTCAAATACAAAAGGGAGAAGGAATACTGTATCCCATTACATGAAATATTCAGAATAGACAAATACATAAGGACTGTCCTGGATTGAACTGAGTCCCACCCAAAATTGCACAGCCTGGAGAATATGATTAATGTCATTCAAATGTATGCATAAAAAGGATAGGACTTCAAGTATTTTGTTTTATGTATTTCACAACAATAATTTTTTTTAAATGTACTCAGCAAATAGGTAGCAACTTGCTAATATATGATTCTTAGTTTAAGAAATTCATAGTCATGGAAACAAAGCCATGTTAACAATTCCTTAGGGTAAAGTGATAGGTATCAAAACAGCTATTTGGGTTCAACAATTCCTCTCCAGATGTCTGAAACTCTCGGCTGTGCATACACTTACTTTTCAACTTCTGGCATCCAGGAGGCAAGGAGTCTTGGGGGTACAGTGGTTAAAACACTAAGCAGCTCAACTGCTGCCTACACAGGTGGTAATTTTAACCCACTGGGCACATAACAGGAGAAAGATGTTTCTGGCAAAGGTTCCTGGCTCACTGCCATCAAGTTAGAACCAAGTCAAAGCTGACTGTCCACTGGGTTTGAGGCTGTAAATAGTACAGAGAAAAGGGCCCTTCTCCCTCAGAGCTCCTGGTAGATTCTATTAGGCTACGCAGCTCAGCATTGGGGTGAGTACAACTCCTTATGTCACCAGAGCTGCCTTTCACAAAGATCACAGCCTTGGAGGCCTCCCGGGACAGTTCTATTCTGTTCTATAGATTCCAACTATTAATTAGAATCAAACTGATGGCAGTGGGGTATGTAGTAGTCCTGGAAATAGAGTATTTTCTAAACACACTTAAAAGAAATCCTAGAAGCTTGTCTACATGAATCAACCCTTTTATTTAGTCTGCTCTAATTCCACTCACCATGAAAGGAAAACAATAACTTCCTTAAAAGACTATTTGCCTTTGATAAGGAACAATATTCCACAAGAACAGAAAAGCAAGATAAATGTGCTATGAACTAAGTTCCACAATACTAAAACATATGATACAGGCTTTCAAAAAAACAAACAAAAAACCTTTTAACTGAGTCACATTTGTTAGAAAATTTTAGGAGTGGGATAAAAGGAAGATTAGTTATTTGCTTAATTATTTTAGATTACTAACTATTCACTAGAGTAAGATAAAAGCCTTTAAACTTTAAGATATACAGATAAAAGGCAGACTTCTTCATCACAGCCTAGGAAAGTAACATATTAATGACACAATCTTTTTATTATCTGTAACGCACTGTAATATTCTTGAATTATTTAATTTGATTTAATTTTATTTTTAGTAAAAGTATTCCGGTTGTGCCAAATTGATTTCATTGCCGACTACTGAGTCACGACTTACAGTTTGAGAAATACTGCATACGAGTGAAATCATTTCTAGAACTCTGGTTTCATTATAGGTGTATGGGTGCTCTTCTTGTATTCAAGTCACTTCAGGCCTCCGCACATACACAGTCATCACTGTGTGGGTGTGAGAAAAATGTCTTCCTATGCCCAAGATCCCGTAGTTCCTGATGACTACAGTCTTTGCAACCACAAAGAGGAGCCTACAATTATTACAGAGCTCTTTGTCTGACAGAAAGGCAAAGAGGTTTCCCAAGGTATCACTCATTTCATCCCACATCACTCAAACTGTCTCCTCAACTTTGCGCTTCTCCAGTTGTGCTTAGCTTTTCCTTTGTGTGTTGCCAGAGAAGACATGGAAAAGCAAAGACAGAGGGCTGAAGAGACTATTTAAGAGCACAAAAGTTAAACAGAATCAGTAATAAAAATCTTTTTAATAACTTACTTTCAGTTTTCTGAAGAGGTTATTAAGAATCTTGTACTAAAAGAGGGCCACAGCTAGGGAGCAGAAACACAAAATCAAGTTCTGACAACACTGTGTGACAACAATCATTTCAAACCTTCTTCTTACTGCTTGTAAAACAGATGCAAACATATGGCTGGTAACTTAATGAAGATATTGCTTTTGCCACAGAATATGAAAGACATTTGAAAGTAAAATAAAAGGAAACACAAAGGGATTTATTGTCAAATGTCTCCACAGAAATTCTCAAAATGTTTCCTATCTGTTCAAAGTATTACAAAGGGGTAGTCTGAATGTATAAAATGTATTAACTCAGGAAGATCTATCCAGGGCTATTTATTGTGTGCAAATATATGCACAATTTCGATGTTAAGATATTTAAAAGCACTATTTAAACCACTGGGAGCTGTGGTGACCTAGTGGATAGAGTTACACCAATAACCCAAAGGTGGGTAGTTTGAGTCCATAACTGGTCCCTAAAGGGCAAGACGGGCAATCTCCTCCCAGGTGATTGATAGCCTCTGAAAACTCATTGAAGGTCTGTTATGAGTTAGTTCTTACTCATCAGAAATGAGGCAAAAGAACATAATATGTAGGACCGTAGATTCTGGCACAGACCTACCCATGATTGCTTGTGTGGCCCTGGATGTGTGGTCACTTCATCTCTCCAAGTACCAATGCCCTCAAGTACTGAACAAAGACAAGTCATGGCACTACTATGAGCTTTCAATGGGACAGTGTTACAAATTTTGAGCAGAAAGAGCAGTATATAGTAGTCATTTTTATTCTTCTATAAAAAGAGTAAATATATATTAAAATGTCAGCAATATTGCTTTAAATGAAAAGACTTCATCCAATCATCATCACTAATCACTGGTGGTGAGTATATCAATTTATATTTCAAGATTACAGGATGCGGTAAAGATAAATGAGACAAACTGAGCTAATTGCTGTAATTGCTGAGAAAGTCCATCGTCGTCATCATCATCATCATCATCATGTATTCCTTGATATTTCTCAGTACCCACTAACTGTTCAGTCAGTAGATCCCAAAGCAGACACTGTGGTACTAGCCTTCAGGATTTTCACAAGGACATGCCTCCATTCCCCAAAAAGTGTTATGAGGTAAATTAGCTTGCAGAATCCCACAAGACATTTCAAAATGTACAGGCTAGTGAAGCTCTTAAGGGAAATAGGGGATGAAGTGTCTATCTCCCAGGGAACTCTATCCTCACTGGGCATCTCATGGGAGTGGTGTCTTTGGGACATACTGGTGAAAGCCTGGGTGAGGTTCTTATAAGCAGACAAGCTTGGTGGGGAGATGTGGACTCTGGCCTTTTGAATTCTAAAAAGGATACTGAAATTGTACTATGTGACTGAAATCCCAAAACAAGACCTTTCCCAACTGGCATTAAATTATAAGTGCTTTAAGAACAGGGACAACAAATTTGACACATTGTTTGAGGGCAGATTCTTAATTTTAGAGTTGAAAACTTAAGAAATAACTTGTTTTTACAGAAAAAAGGAATCAAGTTCAATTGTTTTATCTCTCTTACAGAAATGCTGGGGACAAGCAACTAATAGATGAGGAAGTCAGAGAGAAGTGGCTGCCAACCTTCACTACTGATGCCAGGACGCTGATGGAATGCCCAAGCTGCCACTGGTTAAGCTGAAGATGTTTCCTGCCTTTAAAATACCCAAATCAAACTGCTGCTGTCAAGTTGGTTCTGGCACATTGTGATGTGATGTGATGGGGCAGAGTAGAACTGGCTCACATATTTCCAAGTTTGTAATCATGGGAAAGTCTGCTGTTAGGGACCTCTCCAAAGTACTGAAGAGCAATGGTGTCTCTCTGGAGACTAAGGTGCGTCTGATACAGGCCATGGTCTTCGCAATCACTTGTTATGCATCAGAGAGTTGGACAATGACCAAGGAGGATAGAAGGAGAATTGATGCCTTTGAGCTGTGGTGCTGGAGAAGAGTATTGAGGGTACCATGGTTGCTAGGAAAACAAACAGATTCATCCTGGAAAGGGTTAAATTGGGTGGCTCCTTGGAGGCAAGGATTCTAAGGCTTCGTCTAACATACTCTGGACATGTTGCAAGGAGAGACAGGTCCTTGGAGAGGGACATCATGCTTGGGAGGGTGGAGGGACAGTGCAGGAGGGGAAGGCCCTCTATGAGGTGGATTGATTCGGTGACTGGGGTAATCGCGATGGGTGTATCAGAGACAGTGCGATTGGCACAGGACAGAGCGGAGTTTAGGGCTGTTGTACATAGGGTCGCTATGAATTGCAAGCAACTCAACGGCACATAACAACAACAACAACAATCTTGATGGAAGCGGACTGTCACCGTTCCTCCCAGAGAGTGGCAAGTGAGTTCCCAACTACCAGCCCCTCAGTCAGCGGCTGAGCACTTACCCAATGTCATCCACTGGGTCACAAGTGCTCCTCTCTCTGGAAAACACTGTCATTTTCTAAGCTTGGTTCAATAGGCACACTATTAATATTCTTAAGAAAGTCCAAGTGAATATTAACTTTTTCTCACGTGGCCAAGAAAATCCAACGTTACCACGTACAAAGTTCATCTAACTTTTACACATTAAAATGTGAAATATTATCTTTCATAAATGCACATGCACTTTCATTTTCACAAACCTATTTTTTTAAAAAATCAGTTAACAAACAAAAAGTTAGTAGGCTAGGAAAATTATTAAAAAACTGGGAAAGGGCTTTTACAAATAACATTTATAAAGCATTTACTGTACCCATTCTCAGCTACAATGTATGATTATCTTACTTACACTAAAGACTTTCCTAAGGGTTATTGTTGTTGTTGATGATGAGTTGGAAGTTATCCATAGCAGATGCTCCAGCATGTTTTCAGAGTCAGTAAATGGCACCAGGGGAGACTGCCCATCCTTTTCCCATGGAGCAGCTGGTGGATTTGAAATGCGTGCCTTTGGGTTTGCAGTGCAGCTTCTTACCACACTAGGCCACCTGTGCTCCCTGACTACTATCTGACTCCATTATTAAATCTCTTAATTATCATTAAATATTTCATATGTTGTTGTTGTTGTTATGTGCCATCTAGTCGCTTGTGACTCATAGCGACCCTATGTACAACAGCTCTAAACTCTACTCTGTCTTGTGCCAATCGCACTGTCTCTGACACTCCCATCCCAATTATCCCAGTCACTGAATCAATTCACCTCATAGAGGGCCTTCCCCTCCTGTGCTGTCCCTCCACCCTCCCAAGCATGATGTCCTCCTCCAAGGAACAGTCCCTCCTTACAACATGTCCAAAGTATGTTAGACGAAGCCTCAGAATCCTTGCCTCCAAGGAGCCACCCAGTTTAACCCTTTCCAAGATGAATCTATCTGTTTTCCTAGCAGTCCATGGTATTCGCAATACTCTTCTCCAGCACCACAGCTCAAAGGCATCAATTCTCCTTCACATACACTTAAAGAGTCTCTTTCTCTCATTTTAGTCAAGTCAGAACCAACTCATACTGGCCATCCAGCAGGTTTTCTGAAGACTGCAAATTACATGAGAGTGCTTGTCTTTCTCCCATAGAACTGCTGACTGATTCAAATTGTTAGAAAGGCATGGCTTTTGGGATAGCAGCACAGCTTCTTACAGATTACACCACCAGAACTTCCTTTGTACATAAAAAAATCTAAATTACTTACAATAGTGAAGAGATGGAAGCAATCCAAGTGCTCATCAACAACACATGGATAGAAAAACTGTGGTACATTCATACAAAGGAATATTACACAGCACTGAAAAACCATGAACTTGTAAAACACTATATATGGTTGAGTCTGGAAGACATTACATTGAGTAAAATATCTCAATTACAAAAGGAAAAATCTTGTATAAGACTGCTGTTATAAAATAGGATTAATATAGGGGGATATCAGAAGAAGAGTGATAGATAATGAATTTGGAACAGATGAAGGAAAGGACTGTCTGAAAGGAATTAATTAGGCCTTATCATTAAAACAGCAATTAAAAAACATCCAATTACCCATCGTGTGGCTTATAAAATTAGACACAATGCATAGGAAGCCTACCACACCACTTTTTCATTATATGCCCCTTCTTTATCTCTATTCTACAGGTGAAGAAACTGAGACTCAGACTGTGGAACTCAGCCTGGGTGGCTGAGCTGATTTCTGAACCTAACTTGTCTGACACTAGAAACAAGGAGTTCATTCCACATGCTCTAAGGCCACCAATGACTTTGTCACCTATGATAGAAGTGAGAAAACTAAGTCAGGGAGATTTAAGCCGTTGCTCAACCCATCCAACCCCACACTACTGGTGAAAGACACACTGGTATTAAAACTCAACTACCTTTATTCATTTGTTATCTTTTCCCTTTTTCCCTTGTCAAAATCATTACAATATTTAATCCAGAGTTTATTTTAGGAATTTTGATACATGGACTTCTGGGACCCTCCCTCTAACTTCTTGAAAAAGGATTATATTATCTAGTTTTACTAGGCAATTGGAGGGGCAGTGTTATCTCAGTGGCAGATTCTTGCCTTCCATGAGGGAGCCTTGGGTTAGACTTCTGGCCAGTTAACCACATGCACAGCCTCCACCCATCAGCAGAAGCTTCTGTGCTGCTCTGATGTAGAACTGGTTTCAGAAGAGCTTCCAGAGTAAGACAGAGTAGGAAGAAAGGTCTATTAATCTACTTCTGAAAATAAGTAAATGAATTATTGATTACAACGGTTCCATTTTCAGCAGTTGCTATTGTTGTTAAGTACAGTCAAGTATGACCCATAACAACCCTATGAACAAAAGATCTGAACCCTGTTCTATCTTGTGCCATCATCACACTTTGTAACATAGTAGAGCCCATTGTGGCAGTCACCATGTCAGTCCACTTGGTGGAAGGTCATCCTCTCCTTCACTGACCCTCTACCTTTCCCAGTATCATGTCCCTTTCCAAGGAATAACCCCTCCCAGCAACATGCCTGAAGTATGTGAGGCAGAGCCTCATCATCCTTTGCCTCCAAAGTGCACTCTGGTGCACCCTCTCCAAGGGATCTTTGTTCTTTTGTCTGACCATGGGATGTTCAGCATTATTCTCCAACACCATAGCTCAAAGGCATCAATTCTTGTCATCCTTATTCACTGTCCAGCTCTTAGATGCAAAGCAAGTGATCAGAAAGACTATGTCAGCTGTACCGTAGTTCTCAAAGTGGCATCGTTACTCCTTAATAATTTGGAGAGGTCGCTGACTGCAAACTTTCCTGACTGCTGCTACCAAGTGTGTTAATTGTGAATCCAAGTAAGTTGAAGTCATTGACAGTTCCAATCTTTTCTCCACCTTTCATGATGTTGTCTATCGGTCCAGTGATAAGAATCTTCATTCTCTTGACATTGAAATGTAATCCACCCTGAAGCCTGTTGTCTTCGATCTTCTGAAATAAGAGCTTCCAGTCCTCCTCACTTTCAGCAAGCAAAGTTGTGCTATTTGCAGCAGTACAAGATGCAAAAAGTAGAAGTAGGGTGCATTTTGTGCTGTTGCACACAGGCCTGCTGTGAGTCAGGGTTTGACCCACAACAGCCAACAAGTGCACTGACACTAGACTATTAAGCCCAAGAACAGCCTAATGAGAAGCAGTTACTTTACTTTCCACAAAGATTGCTCACTTTGCTTTGAATTAATGAAGCTTCTAGAAGTGGCTTAAAGAAGGTTTAGGTGGGAAAAGTGCTGCTTCCCAAATTTCAGTTGTCCACACCAATCACACGGTGATTGTTAAGCCTGCAAATTCTGTACTTCTGGAATGAGCTACTTTATCAGTCTATGGAGTAAAGAGAGACTAAAAGACCCCTCACTGTTAAATAAGAATATGCTGGGGGAAATTTCCTCAGATAGCAGACATTTGCTGTTTCAATAGTTAGTCCTAAAATTGGAACACATATACCCATCTGTTTCTCTGACATTTATTTTCATGCTCGATTCAATTTATATGTCAAGGATGGCAAAAATAAGTTCTCAATTCTATGTTTAAGCCAAGGTGACATTTCTGACACCTGGATAAAGGTATCAATTTAAGAGTTACTTGAACATAACTGTGAAAAATTCATAACAAAATAGAATGAACAGATTTGTAGCCACATAAGTGTATGTTATGGAGGGGCCAGAAGTCAGAAGGGACTCACTGGCAGTAAGTGGGTGAGGCATACATCACACATAAGAAGAAAACAATCAATGTTTACTGAACAGAAGGAAAAACCTCTGGTGGGGAAGAGAGGTAGCATCTTGTCATACAGCTAATGAGGTATGAAATATGAGTTGAGAGGAAAAAAGTGCCTTCTAAAACTCATGTCACATTATGCTGTCCTGGAAACTACTTCTCCAGGGCTTCCTTAGTCACTGCCCAACTTCTGCATACAAAGCAAGGGAAAATAGCAGGGCTTAGACCAAGCACATTTTAGTGTTTCAATGACATGATTGCTCTTTAGTACTTTAAAAAGGTCTTTGACAGCAGATTTCTCCAATTTAAGGCATCTTTTGAATTCTTAACTGATGCTACCATGGGTGTTCACTGTATACTTAAGTGAAATAATTGACTGCTTTAATCTTTTCTCAATCTATCATGATGTTGTCTATTCACCTAGTGGTGATGATTTTATTTTTATTGGCCCAGAAGTGGAAAAAATTATTAGTTACTAATTGGAATCTGAGGAGAGACCCCAAAACAAAACACTAACCAAAACCCAATTGTCTGTGTAAATGAGATCTCTAAGGGAAATCAATGATTATTAATGAAAAACTTTAATGCACAAGTAAGCTCTGAAACAGCACTCCTCCAAGACATTTTCTCTAGAAAGGAGTTTACAACACCCTCCTCAGAAGATGTGGGGCAGAGGAGACTAAAAATAAGAGCAAGATAGCGCTACATCTCACTTCAGACACACAGGTGAGTGCATGGGGAAAATCACCCCATCTCTCTGAAACTCAGTTCGCTCAACAGCTTTTGGAATTGCTGGGATTAAATCAACTGTGGAAAATATTTCATAAAATGAAATAAAAATTGGGGTTTTTAAAAAGTATTTACATAATAAACGTAACTGAAAAACTGTAATCAAAGGCTGCTTAATCCAGTACGTGAAAGGTTGGTGGGGTATAGATTTACTAAGAGATCACCATCCTATAGATAATTTCAGGTCATAAGTGAAGTGGGCAGACTGTCACTTCCTGAAGTCGTTAATCAATTTTAGTATCTTTCAAAATGATACAATAAATAACAAGAAGAAATGCATCCTAATGTGGTGGAATTATGTTCCTGGGCTGCAGAAACAATTTGCAATCGGCTGGTAGCCTAAAAGTTGGTGATTCGAAATCACCCAGCCAAGTAGTGCTATGCGAGAAAAGTCTGGAGATCTGCTTATACCGATGTGACACTTTCCTGTAAAGGAATGTGTATCTATAAAGATATACATTCTCAAAACTCGATGAAAGGGTTCTATGAGGTGGGAATGACTAAAGAGACTGGGTTTTGAGTTTTCAGGTTTACAGGAAATGTACCGGTGACAGTACACTAAGTGATACACATCCCATCAAGAAGTAATGAGTCAAATCTACCATTTGAGCTATGTCACAGGACAACTGAACCTCAGTTCCTTTCAGGAACAGCACGTTTATGGTAGGCAACACGGATTAAAAGTGACCAAGTCATAATGTATGAACTGTCCCTTGTATAAACGTATGATCCTTATTTGCATAAAGCAGTGATACGGTTCCAATAATTTGACTATAGCTTGGGCTTTATTTGGTATCAAGGAACCAATATAAATAATCTATGTGTGCTTGTGGCATTTTTTTTTCTATAATTATATTTTATTAATTTTCATAAACATTTACAGAGATTTTGGGCTTCCACTCATTCATTGTTGCACTATTCTCTCTACCCTCCTCCCAGTTTGTTCTTGTCCAAATGCCACAGTGCTTGTCAAAGCCAGTTCTGATTAATCTTCTTTGTCAGTGTATCCTTTGCCATTCCCTATCACTCCTCCCTGAGAGAGACTTCACCCTGAGTCATAAGGAAAAGGGGACGGCGTATTCTCTTAGCTACTTCCTGCTGAAAAGGGACGCTGTGGGTTTCAGGGTGAAGATCTTCTCTCACTACTCTAAAGGGCC
Organism: Elephantulus edwardii; assembly: GCF_000299155.1. Classification (NCBI taxonomy): domain Eukaryota; kingdom Metazoa; phylum Chordata; class Mammalia; order Macroscelidea; family Macroscelididae; genus Elephantulus; species Elephantulus edwardii. The sequence continues at coordinate 15,419,558 of NW_006399752.1, forward strand.
CCTTTGGCAGTAGGAAACACATAGACTATTATGGAGATTGATTTTGGAATTCAGATGCACTCTTATTGATTGTGCTTGGCTGTACATGTACATATCCTTCAAGATGTATCATGGGGGTGTTGCAACCTAGAAGACACAAATTTGACTAACAAGTTATAAGTACATGAGGTCCTTAGTTTAGAGACACAAATGAAGCATTTAGAGGGAAATGTTAGGAATTTTTAAATATACTTTAAATACTTCAGAGGGAAACAGTGACTTTGTAACAGACCATAATAATATAGACGCAATTACAATCTAAAAACCAAGAGTACTAAATCAACTGCTGTCAAGCTAAGTTAAACTCACAGAAATGTTACATCGAGATTCTGAAGCTGTAAATCTCTATGTGGGAAGATGGTCCTTTTGTCTTCTCAGAGTAGCTAGTTGATTCAGTATGTTCATTCATTCATTCATTCATTCATTTTATTAGCAGCCTTAAACCTCACACACTACAGTACTAGGGGCATCCATGTCCTAAACATGTCTCCAGAAACTCTCTGAACCTTGATAAATGTCCATAGTTGTAGAGGGGCTTCAGGCCTTTTGTTCAGAGGGCCACTATGAGTCATGCTCGTGACTCAAAGGCAATCAACAACAACAAACAACAAATGTAGCCAAAATCTCTGAAGATGTTCACTGAAATTAATAATAATAATAAAAATTAAAAAAAAAAAGAAAGAAAGGAGGAGGGCCATTGAGACCCAAAGGGAAGGAGGATCTCAAAAGATCGTAATGAGCCACCAACTGCTCTGCAAAAGAAAGATGACCAATCTCTTTCTATGTGATTTACAGCTTCTGAAAACCCATGGACAGTGAGCTACAGGCTGGTTCCAACTTGATGGCAATGAATCACAACAACAGGAGCTGGCAGCAACAGCAGGTGCAGGGTCACTTTTCCATCTTGGCAGAGCAGAGACTTCTCAGAGGAGGGGGGGAAAACAAATCTTGGTCCACGTAGTTCTCAAAAATCAGCAACCTGCACTCTAAATTCCTCGGTGTGGGAGGAATTCATTGAACATGTGGTTCCACGGGCTATTAAGTTTCAAGAGAGTCTTCCTTTGAGCCGAAATCTACCACACTGCAATAAAAGGCAAATTCCCTTTTGTGGAAAGCATTAAAAATACTGAATTAAATCCACTCACCCATTTAAAACTAGAGACAGATACTTGAGATGTTTACCTATTTTCCTTGTAGGAAATTTTATGCATTGGCAATTCCAATTTAACCAGACCTCCTAATTTTAATATTCTTTTGTTCTCTGTAAGGAATAATAATGAGATGGAGTAGTTTCCTTCTCCAAGAATAAAGTGCCACATAAATATAATTTACACTCAACCTTTTTGGGCTTATGTTCCAAACACACTCCATCACAAATGAAATAGTACAAATAGTCTGTTTCACTTTGTGATGAAAGGGGGGAGGGGAAGAGAAAGATATGTTCTTTTTCCTTCCAGTAAGTTGTTTTTAATTTTAATTAGAAAATGCTCAATTTTGAGGAATCTCTGTACAGATAAATGTCAAATATATTGACAAGTAAGTATCTCTTGAGATAGGAATTAAGATTCTTATCCAAGAAGTATCAAGAAATACACCTTTTATTTCTGATATTTAGTATCCTTAAAGATAAATGTCTGCACTTTCAAATAAAATATTCACTAAGAATATTATCTCTGATTTCATAAGCAAGAAGAAAGTTATTTGAATCATACAGAAGACAAGAACTTTAACAAGACTTATAGCTGATATAAGTTGGCCAATTAAAAAAAATTCTTTCTCAACAGAAATGATTAGCAAGAAATGATTTGAAAGTCCGTTATTTGAAGTCTAATTCTAAAAAAAGGATAAAAAATAAAAACTAAAACTTAGCCAAAACAGCATATAGAGGAGGAATGAATTCATGATGCTTGATCTAGAGTGAAAGACCAGGTAGAACAGTGGATTAAGCATTAGGCTGCTAACCGAAAGGTTGGTACTTCAAATTCACCAGCTACTCTGTGTCAGAAAGGTGAGGCAATCTGATACCATCAAGGTTTACAGCCTTAGAAACGCTAAGGGGGGGCAATTCTACCATTTCGTAGATGGTTGCTATCAGCATCAACTTGATAGTAAAGGATCTGGCTTGTGGGAAGTCCATAAAGGAAGAGCTTTGTTGGTTAAACACTTGCCTGTTAATTAAAAAAGTTGAGGTCTCAATCCACCAGTGCTGCTTGGGACAACGATACAGCATTCTCAAGACTGCTGCTCTTGTGTACCGTTGAGTTGAGTATGACTCATAGTGACCCCAGGAACAACAGACCTGCATTCTGTCCTATTCTGCACCATCCTCATCATCTCTGACTTACTTGAGCCCACTGCTGCCACTGTGTCAATACACCTTGTTAAGAGTCTTTCCACCCTTTTGCTGAGGAAGAAAGAGGGAACACCTGATCCAAGTCTTTCCAAGCGTGATGAGCCTTTCCAAGAAACATGCCCAAAATAAGTGAGATGAAACTTCACCATTCTTGCCTTTAAGTAGCACTCTGGTTGCACCTTCTCCTAGATACATGTTTGTTCTTTTAGCAGTCCATACGCTATTCAGTACTCTTCTCCAATACAATTCAATGCATTTATTTTTCTTTTGTCTTCCTTATTCACTGTCCAGATCATATTCATAGCAAATGATTGAAAAAACCATGGCCTGAATCAGGCTACCTACCATCTTTTAGTCTTCAAACTGTTATCTTTGTTACTCAGTACTTTAGAGAAGTCACTAACAGTAAACTTTCCCAACACAATATGTCTTTTGATTTCTTGACTGCCAAGAGTGTTGACTGTGGATCCAAGTAAAATGAAGTTGTTGACAATTTCAATCATTTCTCTATTATGTGTAGCCTATCGGTGCAGTGGTGACAATTTCTGTCTTCTTGATGCTGAGATGTAGCCCATTTTGAAGATTGTGGTCTTTGATCTTCATAGCATTTCAAGTCCTCCTCACTTTCAGGGAGTAACATTGTGTCATTTGTATAACAACTTTGTTGATGAGTCTTCCTCCTATCCTGATGCCACATTCTTCTTCATAGAGTCCAACTTCTCAAATGATTGGTTCAGCAGACAGATTGAATAGACATGGAGAAAAAATATAGTTCCGACACTCAACTTTCTCGTTTTTAAACCATGCTGTGTTCCTTGGAAACTCTATGGGGCAGTTCTACTCTCGCCTATATAATTTCTGTGAGGGAGAAATGATTGCATGGCTACAACTGGTTACAATATAACACAGAACAGAAAAGCATTGTTTTTCAAATTGTTAAAAAGTTCTTAAGGCTAATGCAAAGTTAAAAAGAAGCAAAATACAAAAGCATATATAAACTAAGTGGCACAGTAAGTATTAGACACTAGTTTTATTTTTTATGCATAATCTACTCTTCAAAAAGACAAAGATTCTCACCACTGGGCCGAATGGCAGCATCATGATAGATGGTGAAGAGACTGAGATTGTTCATAGCTTTAGTTTGCTTGGATCCACAGTCAATACTCTTGGCACCAGCAACCAGGAAATTAAAAGACGTGCTGCATTGGGAACGTCTTCTGTTAGAGATCGCTCCAAAGTAGTGAAGAGCAATGATGTTAGTCTGGAGAATAAGGTGTGCCTGATACAGTTTTTGAAATTACTTGCTAAGCGTCTGAGAGCTGGACAAGGACTAGGGATAACAGAAGGAGAACTGATGCATTTGAGCTGTGGTGTTGGAGAAGAGCACTGAATATGTACCATGAATGCTAAGCGAATGAACAGGTTCATCCTGGAGAGTGTCAAATTAGGCGGCTCCTTGTAGGCAAAGATTCTGAGGTTTCGTGTGACATATTTTGGACATGTTGTAAGGAGGGACCAGTCCTTGGAGAGGGACGTCATGCTTGGGAGGGTGGAGGGACAGCTCAGGGGAGGAAGACCCTCAATGAGATAGACTGATTCAGTGACTGGGGTCATGGGGGTAGGTGTGTCAGAGACAGTGAGACTGACACAAGATAGAGTAGAGTTTAGGGCTGTTGTACATTGGGTTGCTATGAGTTGCAGGCGACTTGACGGCACATAACAACAACAACAACCTATTCTTGGCATCAGCAGTCAGGAAATCAAAAGATGAACTGCATTAGGGAAATCTTCTGTCAGAGACCTCTCCAAAGTGCTAGAGACTAAGGTGTGCCTGATACAAGCTGCTGGTCTTCACAACTACTTGCTATGAATCAGAGAGCTGGACAATAACTAACGATGACAGAGAAGAATCAATACCTTTGAGTTGTGGTGCTAAAGAAGAGTATTGAACATACCATTGACTGCCAAGAAAACAAACAGCTGTTTTGAAGAGGGTGAAATTGATCTGCTCCTTGGAGGCAAGGACTTTGAAGCTCCATCTCACATACTTTGGGTTCATGGCCAGGAGGGACTGACTAATCTTTGGCGAAGAACATCTTGGTTGGAAAGATGCAGGGTAGTGCAGGAAAGGAAGACCCCAGATGAGAAGGATTGACATAGTAACTGGGTAATGGGAATAGGTGTGGCAGAGGCAGAGAGACTGGCTGAGGATATGGCAGAGTTCAGAGCTATTGCACATAGGGTCACTTTGAGTCACAGGCAGCTCAATGGCACATAGCAATAATAATCTATGTGTTGGTTCCAACTCCACGGCACAAAACAAACCTATCTTATAATTGATGGCTACCTAACACTTCATGAGGCAGTTCTTGAGACCTTGAGGGTAAGGAGTTGTGCTGTCAACCCAAAGACAGGCAGCATAAGTCCTCCCCTAGCTGTTCCATGGGAGAAAGAGGAACAATTTCCTTCCTTGCAATTTAGAGCCTCTAAAAAGTCACTGAGGAGTCAAGGGTGAGTCGGTTTCCACTCCAGGACACATCATAACAACACTTAATAAAGGTCTTCTGCTGGCACAGTGGGTAAAGAGTTATGCTGACAACCCAAGGCCAGGCAGTTCAAATTCACCAGCTGCTCTCTAGAATGATGGCAGTGTTCTTCCTTCCTAAATGTCAGAATTACACCAGAAAGGGCTTCTCTATTTCAAATTATATTGTCAGACTCTCTACTTAAAAACAACAGATGAGATGACATGATTTCAATATGCTGCTCAGTTTTGAGTCTCACACTAGACCCAGCTCTGGATCAGGTTAACAGAGCAGGGCCTGTGTTTTCACTGTCTTTTCACTCCATCTCCACTGAGCATTTAACCCGTCATGGATCTCTTAGGCAGTCAGTAGACAAGTTACACGAAGGCGTAAATATGATCTGTTGGAAGAGGACAAGAGCTACGGAGAAAACTTAAAGCAGTGAAGGAAAACGGAGGTCTCTGGGAATGATGAGTGGGTTACTATTTTTCAAAGGTGGTCAGGAAAATTCTCCTCAAGAAGGAGATCAGAGCAATGAGTTAAGGAAAAAGAAACTATGTAGACATCTGGCTTGACTGTTACCAGCAGTGAGAATAGCACATGGAATGGCTCTGATGTGGAAAGGTACTTGCTGCCTTTGAGAAATATCAATAAAATAAGTATGTCTGATGAAGTGTGGTAACAGTAAGTTCACAGAGGCAAGTGGAGCGAGATGATATCATGAAGGCATTACAAGGGCCTTGATGTTGGTGAAAGTGATCTGATAAACAGAATGAGGAGTAAGACAACCACCTTTTATGTAGTTCTACTATGGGCTAAATGAGAGAAAGGTGGGCAATTTCCTCCCGTGCTGCCTCTGAGATCTACTGATGGGTCAGCTATGAGTAGCTCCAATTAAAATGTACATAACAAGAACAACATATGTGCTAAGGTTACTCTGGTGGTCCACTGGGTAAGGAGCTGCATTGTCAATCTAAAGGCATGTGGTTCTAATCCACCACTGATCCAAGTGAACAAAACAATCTCCTCCCATACCATTTACAGCCTCTGACCCAACACCAGCTGGAGAGTCAACTATGAGTCGATTCTGACTCAGTGGTACTTAACAACAACAACTATGTGCTAAGTGCAATGCCAGGTAGGTTAGGGCCATTTCCTTCTTACCAAAGACACTCTATTGCTCTAATGTGTACAGATAAGAGTTAACTTTATATTTTAGGGCACATGAACAATTGCTTCAAAAACTCTGTTAGAAATAGAGTTCTTTCCAGAAGAAGTTTTTTTTGTCTTAACTAAAATCTTCACTGAACCCTGCAATTAACTTTACTTCACGCACGCATCTTAAAAATAAAAACATACTACTGCATAAGTGAGGGATGTCTAGTTTCCAAGTTGTGTTTTGTTTTTTTTTCCCCCCCATGATTTCCAGGTATGTTTCAGCACCATCAGGTTAAACGGTTCATCTTATGAAATGAAAGGCTCCTAAGTACAGTTTAAGACATTATTCAGAGCTCGATTTCTGCTCCAATAAGAATTTTTTATTTGTTGAATGGTTCTTTTAGCAGATTTCTTTATTTTGGGGTAATACATGGTATAACTTGGAAGCAGGAGTGGCATCCATTTCCTAAATAACTTGCCTCCAGAAACTCTATGAACTTTGACACATGTCAACAGCTATAGAGGGGCTTCAGGCCTTTTGTTCATAGCGTTGCTGTGAGTCATGCTTGACTTGAAGGCAACCAATAGCAACAACTACTACAATACGGTATAACAGTGTTTCTGAGTGCTGCAATTTACGTTCGAGCCAAAAGATATTTTTCTGTTCTTTTCACTTCTCTTTCAAGAAAAGGCATGCTTGCATATAGAACTAAGCATGCCAAGAGAGCTGGGCTTGATAAACAAAATTAATTAGTGGAAGCAGCAGATGTGCTTCCATAAAGAACTTCAGTAGACTATTACTTCGTTTCCACTAATTAGGAGACAATTTGAAAATATCTCCTAAACACAAAGACACTGTTCAGTTCAAGGAAGAAACATTTGCGGAGTGCTTCTGCCAAGTGCTAGGAACAAAAGGATGAGAGTTCCTGAAGCTTCCCTCAGGCACTTACAGCCTACAGGAATGACTACATCTCAGATCTTCTCCTGGACCAACATGAGGGAATATCTGAGCAGGTGTCTGGGTGAATGCAGAAGGGCCACAGTCAATTTATACTTAGTCTTTGAAAGGCACTAGTTTAACACACAGATTGATCAATTAAACCCATTTCTGATCAAATACAAATTAACAATGAGTTAAGAATAAATTGTGTAGGAGTAACACACTCACTGAAAGTGGGTTTTTAAAGCAATTATAAAGTATTAAGTACCTGATCTTATGCTTACAAGCTTCCTTTAAGCAGTGGTTTCCTCTGAAAATTTTTGCCCTCCCAAACCAAAGACACATGGTTCAAATTCATCAGCTGCTCTGTAGAAAAAAGATGGGCAATCTCCTCCCATGTGACTTTACAATGTCTGGAAACCTGCTAGATAGTCTGCTACACATCAGCTCACCTTGACAGTTCATAAAAACATTCCCTCATTCTGTAGGGAAATGGGCTCTGCTAACTCAAAAGCTATGCCCTAATGGCAGTTCAAATTCACTAGCGGCTCGCTGAAAGAGAGATGGGTACTCTCTTCCTGTGCAATTCACATCTTCACAAACTTAATGATGGGTTAGTATGAGTTGGTTCCAACTTAATGGCAATGAATTTTAAAACCTTAAATAAGGGAGTTGAATACTTAAAATAAAGGAGTTCGGATGGCTTATGGGTAAGGAATTGAACTGTCAGCGCAAAGGTACTTGGTTCAAATCCACCAGCTACTCCATGGGAAAAAGATGAGTAATCTCCTTCTGTGCAATTTACTTCCTCCAAAAATTCTTGGGAGGGTCAGCTCTGAGCTGGTTCCAACTCCACAGTACCCAACAATAACAACTGGTGGTATAGTACATAGTGATTTGTGCTGCTAACTCAAAGGTTTTACCTCTTTAGTGGTTCAAATCCAACCCTGGCACCTCAGAAAATAGATGGACAGTCATGTATCATTCAATTTATAGCCTCTAAAACCCAAGCCAAGGGCAATTTGAGAGAGACAGAGTACACTTAAAACACAACAAAGCAATTTATCCTTTGATTAATGCCAATTTCCAAATATTTTGATGAAGAGGGACTAGGAGACTTTTAGACAGGAACACAGTACAAATTCATCCACCAATTAAGGTTATCTTACTCAATAAACCTTATACATCGAGGTAATAAGGCTAAACTCAATTCAAGCCCCTAGGTTTATACAAATTGAATGAAAATTAAAGACCAACTGCATGTGATATTACATGTTTAAAAATAATTTCAGAATAATCTATGTAAATATGTAAATTTAGTTAACCAAATCTACAAGAAGAAGTCTACACAAGAGAAGGGTAAGCTAAGTCAACTCTCTGCTCACTGTCGCTAGGACCTAGGATATTACGGGTTATGAGAGCTAGAAGAGGTGGGCATTTTTTCTACACTGAACAATAGCAGGACACAAGCAAAGCAGCAGCCCTATGAAGGAAGCAGCATTGCTTCAAAGGATCACCACCAAACTTCAACTGGTACAAGAAGGACAAACAATTTCATTGATTAGTTTTTAAAACATTTCAATCAAATTATGGCATTTGTCTCCTAAAACATAACACTATAAAACACAAATAAATGCCTAATATTAAACCGTCTCCAACACAGATGAAGAAAACCCAACTTAAACTTACTACTGTCCAATCAGAACTGAGCTTTCAGTGAAAACTCATAGAAGGATACTACCTATCTTTCTCCCTGGTGGCCTGGTGGTTAGGAGTTGCAACTGTCAAGCCAAAGGCACACACACAGTTCAAATCCACCAGCCACTCCACTTAGAAAGAAGGGTAACCTCCTCCTGGATGACTTACAGCCTTTGAAAATCTACTGGTGGGTTAACTGTGAGTCGAGGCACATAGCAACAACATTATCAAATGCTTCCATCCTCTCAATGCTGACTAGGATCAGAAATAGCTAGGGGAATGTTTAAAAAGTATACATTCCCAGGCACATCTAGAAATACAGATTCAAAATACAGGGCTGGGTCTTCATGAAGTTTCCAGGCAAAAGGGTTGGAATGCCTGAGGAGCCAAGAGCAATGCACTAAAGAGACAAGAAGAACATTAAAGGTAAATGTACTACAGAGTATTTTCTTTTCACCTAAAGCAGACTAGTTTTTTTAAGAATTTCTTCTTCTAAAGGAGCTCTGGTTGTGCAGTGGTTAAGTATTTGGTTACTAACCATTTCAAGCAGATGTTTGAAACCATCAACTGTTCTCCAAGAGAAAAAAGAAATATTGCCGTTTCCTTCCACAAAGATTGTACACAGCTTTAGTTTGCTTGGCTCTGTAGTCAACAGTCTTGGCACCAGCAGCCAGGAAATTAAAAGGCGCATTGCCACGGGAAAGTCTGCTGTTAGGGACCTCTCCAAAGTACTGAAGAGCAATGGTGTCTCTCTGGAGACTAAGGTGCGTCTGATACAGGCCATGGTCTTCGCAATCACCTGTTATGCATCAGAGAGTTGGACAATGACCAAGGAGGATAGAAGGAGAATTGATGCCTTTGAGCTGTGGTGCTGGAGAAGAGTATTGAGAATACCATGGACTGCTAGGAAAACAAACAGATTTGTCCTGGAAAGGGTTAAACCGGGTGGCTCCTTGGAGGCAAGGATTCTGAGGCTCCGTCTAAATTACTTTGGACATGTTGTGAGGAGAGACCGGTCCTTGGAGAAGGACATCATGCTTGGGAGGGTAGAGGGACAGCGCAGGAGAGGAAGGCCCTCTATGAGGTGGATTGATTCGGTGACTGGGATAATTGGGATGGGAGTGTCAGAGACAGTGCGATTGGCACAGGACAGAGCGGAGTTTAGGGCTGTTGTACACAGGGTCACTATGAGTCGCAAGCGACTCGACGGCACATAACAACAACAACAATACAGATTTTGGATCTCTTCTAAACACACCACCAAAACCCTACCACTGCATCAATTCTGACTCTTGCTGACCCTCTATTGGGTTTTTAGGTATACACTATCATGTAGACCTGCTAGCTAGCTACACAAGCAATAGATCTCAAAGTTTAAAATATGTGGTGGTGGTAGTGTTCTGTGCTGTCGAGTCACCGTAAAATATGTCTTAAAAGTAACTGATTATGTCTCTTCACCCAAGAGGTATTGTTACTGGAGCTCCTAGATCTCCTTTCAGCAAATGTTTCAAATCTAAGCTGTACTTTTTGGGAGGAAATAAAAGACTTACCCTTTTGTTGGATCTTTTAACATCCTACACTTAAGTTCCAGGAAAATGTAAGTGACAGGATTTTCTATCAGTCAGTAACAGTACAGTTCCAAGTTCGAAACTTATTAAGAATCAAGTACTGCTGCTCTTCTCAGTGAACTGCTCTACCAGCAGCAAAGCACCCAGGAACTACTTCATGTGAAAAGACAGGAACAGCCTTGGCCAGACTGGAACATGGGACATATATAGATTCAAAGATGTACAGCATTAAAGCTACAACTTCAAACAGTGATAAGGGATTTTTTTTTAAAAAAAAATATTAAAACACGATTAAAATAATATATATTTAATAAAATGAGTTACTGAACTTTTATGATATGCCTAATATTGTCCAACAATGACGTTAGACAAAAGAAATGTAATTGTCATGTTTTCACAAAATGGCACTAAATAAAACTAAGGAATCACTATCAAAATCTCGAGTACCAATGTTTCAGCCTGGGTATGGATGGACACACGGCTGGGGGTGGATGAGGGTGTGTGGGGAAAGCCAGCATTTGGCTTTTTGTTCTAGTCCGTCTAGAAAATGCTGGGTAAAAGAGAGGGGGGAAAGGAGCTGTCAGAGATCCTAGATAGGCTCAACTCCATTCATTCGTTATGAGTAGAAGTAGGGGTGGGGGGACAAACAAAAACTGAGAAAATGCCGCAGAACACCGTCGCCTGCTTAGCAAAAATATTTCCCAGTGACCTTTAACCTCTTTTTATGTGCTTGAATTAAAAGGAACTAAATAACCAGGATTAATAACGTAGAGCACCTGGTATTGTGAGTTGCCATAGAGTTGCCTACTCCTGGTGACAACCCCCAGCCCCTGCCATGTGAACAGTAGAATTAAATTGGGATTTTAAGGCTGTGATGTTTAGGAAGCAGGCCGCCAGGCCTTACTTCTCAGGCACCAACTTTCCTGATAATGGTGGAGGCTTAACCTTGACCGGTAAAGCAGTTTACTACTTTAACCTGCCAGATGCGCAGATATCACTTGGTTGTGGATTAACTTGGTACCGACTACCACGTCTAAAGAATGATCAGCCTAGTGGGGTAAGTCGACTAGTTCAAATACCGAAGGAAAAAAAAAATCTGAGTCGTAAGATTGCAAGGTGGGGAGGCGGCCGCAAGGCTTCCAGGGCCAACTTCCGAAAGCATTGGGAACATTCTGCACAAGCCCGACACACATGCAGGGATTCGGACGCCGCGTAGGCGGGAGGAGGCGACGTGCAGGGCCCGGCCACCAAACTGAACAGCTTTGTCAAAAGGAGCTTTCAGCCAAGCGTCCAGGACGTGACCCTCCCCGAAGCAGCCGGGCCCGCAGTTCCCGACCCCGCGGGCTCTGTCACTTCTCACGGGGTCGGCCGTCAGGAAGTCTGCAAACTAAGTCAACCGGGCTGGAGCGGACGAGAGATCAAGTGGGACGGCGCCAGGCTGATTCTCTTTCTGAGCAGTCGGTGCGAGAGCGACCCTGAATACAGTCACTGAGCCCCGAGCCGCCGTCGGGCAGAGCAAGCGCCCCGCGGGCCGAGGACGCCGCGGGTGTAGGCGGCGAGCCCCACTTCCTCCCCGCCGCCGTCCCTCCAGGCCCAGCCGGCCCCGCAGCCCGCCCGGCGCCCGGTCCCGCCTCCCCGCCTGGGGGCTCC
>NW_006399752.1:15431857-15436118 GCF_000299155.1 Elephantulus edwardii
GTCTCCCGCCCCGCCCCGGCCGGCCCGCGCGCAGGCCCCCAGAGGAGGAAGTCCCGCTCTCCCGCGGCGGCAGCGAGGCCAAAGGCGCGTCCGGAGCAGCCCCGGGTCCCCGCAGGATACCCGGGTGCAGTAGGCTTCGGTCTCTCCTTTCCCTCCTCCTCGCAATGCCCGTGAACCTGGAAACCGGGAAGACACCTGGCCGGGAGACCCGCCCCGGGTCCTCCCTTGAGAGCCTGAGGGTAATGGGAGCCCAGGCAGGCTTGCTGTCCTTCCAGGCTTGGCCAGCCTGGGAGAGGTGGGCATACCAGGCTTATTTCAGGAGAACCCGAAATATTTTGATGATAGGTTCATGATAGTGACAAGACTCAGTTCAAGTTCCCTATTGGTTCTTTCATTCATTCATTAATTCATTCCTAAGTTTCAGCAATGTACCTGCCAAACAGTGCAACGCCCTTGTGGTCTTTGCAGACGTTTGAAATAATCAGGCTGGAAGGGTGTGAGTGGAGCATTTTCAGGACGATCTAATTAGTGAACGAGAAAACGGGCTCAGTCAGCAAAGGAAGGCCTCTCTAAGAAAAAGCCATCTAGCCACGGACTTAGGGGTGGAGGACGGGAAAGCAGACAGGTGTGTGGTGGAATTGAAGGAGCAAAGAGCCGAGCCAGGGAGACTAGAGCAGGGTGGACAAATAGGTGAAGGTGGGGGCTAAGAGAAGGGACCAGAAAACATGCAGGGTTTTAGACGCTTTGCAAAGGGCATTTTAGTTTGACCCTCAAAGCAATGAGTAATCACAGAAGGCTTCAGCAGGAGTGACACAATCTGATTCCATCAGGGTGGAGAAGGGCTCTTGGAGGGCAGGCGAGAAAGAAGAATTTCTAGGCAATTATTCAACAGTCTAAGGAGCTCTAGTGGCCCCTTCCAAAGAGAACTGCACGGCTCACTCAAAGGTGGCACCACTCTGTCTGAGTCCGAGGGAGAAAAATGGGCACTATCCTGTCATAAGGTTTGTTGTTGTTATGTGCCGTTGAGTCGCTTGTGACTCGTAGCGACCCTATGTACAACAGCTTCTAAACTCTGCTCTGTCCTGTGCCAATCGCACTGTCTCCGACACACTCATCCCGATTGCCCCAGTCACCGAATCAATCCATCTCCCAGAGGGCCTTCCCCTCCTGAGCCTGCCCTCCACCCTCCTAAGCTTCAAGTCTCTCTCCAAGGACCGGTCCCTCCTTACAACACGACCAAAGTATGTCAGACGAAGCCCTCAGAATCCTTGCCTCCAAGGAGCAGCCCGGTTTAACCCTCTTTAGGATGAATCTGTTTGTTTTCTTAGCAGTCCATGGCACCCTCAACACTCTTCTCCAACACCAAAGCTCAAAAGCATCAATTCTCCTTCTATCATCCCTGGTCATTGTCCAGCTCTCTGACACATAACAAGTGATTGCAAAGACCATGGTCTATACCAGATGCACCTTAGTCTCCAGTGACACATCATTGCTCTTGAGTACAGCACACAAAAATTCCATACAGGGTCAGCTGAGGGTAGATTAGGACTTGAGAGCCAGAGGATGATTATATTGAGCAGAGCAAAAAAGTGGAAAAGACAAAGATTGAATACCTGTTTTAAAGACACGCCTACTCCTGCACTTCCCTGGACCCTTATACCACTGCATGTAAGCCTTCTCTACTGGATTCCTGGGTAACACATAGCCACAGCTAGGCCTGGAGGGTGGGAAGTGTTGTTATGCACTACAGGGTCAGAACCCTTAGATGACCCTCCAGCAAGTTTTCAAAGACAGTAAACCACGTGGGAGGTGATTGCCCGTAGTTCTCTCTCACAGGGCTAGTGGATTTTAACCCAGTGCCTTTGGGTTTAGCAGTGCAAGTCCTTACCATTGAGCCACCAGAGGTCCGTGGAGGTGAAAAGAAGAGGAGCTAACAGGCAGGGCAAGCCTATGGTGGCAGCAGGGAAGCAACAGCACATCTTTCGCTCATTTATCTCAGTTTAACAAACAAAACTCTCTCCGTGGGTTACTGAGACTGTAAATCTAAACCAGAGGAGACCGCCCATCTTTCTCCCATTGAACAGCTGGTGGATTTGACCTGCTAGAGACTTTCTGATAGCAGTGCATAGCATTACGGACTGTGCCACCAGAGTGAGCATGTCTTTCTGCATTCTTAAATGGTTTGAAGTTTTGAATGAAATTGTCTTTGTAGCCTTATTTCTTAGATGCAGCTTAGGAGTGCTAGTGCCACAGTGATTAAAGAACTTGGCTGCTAATGGAAAGGTCCATTCGCTTCTCAGTGAAAGAAAAAGGTGTCACTTTCTGTGAAGACAGAGGAATGGTGGGAACCCTGGGGGGCAGTTCTACTCTGTCCTTCAGCGTTGCTAGGAGTCTTTGACTGGACAGCAATGGTTTAGGTCTGAATCCCAGGAAAGCCATTGATGGGATGAAATACACCTGGCAAGAACAAATATTCTCTCTAGGTCTGTTTCCTTGAGAAATAGAAAATTTATATACCATGGACTGCCAGGAGAACAAACAGGTTTATCCTGGAGAGGGTGAAGCCAGGCTGCTCCTTTGGGCATGTTGCAAGGAGGGACTGGCCCTTGGAAAGGACATCATGCTTGGAAGGGTGGAGGGACAGAGAAAGAGAGGGAGACCATTGATGAGATGGATTAATACAGTGACTATTAGGATAATAAGGGTAAGTGTGTCAGAGACAGTGAAGTTGGCACAGGATAGAGCAGGTTTCAGGGCTGTTATACATAGGGTCACTATGAGTCACAAGTGACTGGATGGCACATAACAACAACTGAGTCATAGGCGACCCTATGAAGGAAAGATCTGGACACTTGTATATCTTTCATTGTTTCTCCAAGTTCATAGGGTTTCTGGAAGCAAGCTATTTCAGAAGTGGATGCCACTCCTGATTCCAAGCTTGTTTTAATCGGGGAGCCCCACCAAACACTGTCCATCATGGGTAACCATTATCACATTTGATGCATCAGTGTCACAGTGTTCAGCATCACAGCAAACACGAGTTACCTCTGTACAGCAAATGGACAGACCAGCGCTATACAACTTAGAAGAATGACCAAAACCAATTAAAACCAGGCATGAAGGCTGCAGATTAAAATCACCCACCTTTGGCTTGGTAGCATCAAGTTCTGTCCACTAAGCCAACAGAGCTCTCTCTATGTTGTTGAAATGTGTTACACAAAGTTTGGGCTTGGTGTAGATACTCAATAAGTAATACATTTTACTATTTTTTTTGCACGTAAATATACAAGCAATGAAAATGTTGAAAATGCTCTTATGCTAATGTGGGGAAATATCCCTTTTCCAGGATACCCTGCTATGCTGAATAACATCTTGTTGTTGTTGTTGTTGTCAGGGGCCAATCTACTGGCTCAGAATGACTCTATGCACAACAGACGGAAGCTGTGCTGACCCCACACCATCCCTATCGCTGCTGCACTTGAGCTCATTATCATTGACACTGTGTCCTTTCATCTAGTGGGGTATCTTCCTCTTCTTTGCTGGTGCTCTGCTTTCCCAAGCTTGTTGTCCTTTTCCAAGGACTAGTCCTCCCTGATAACATGTGCAAAATATGTGAGACAAAGTTTCACTATCAAATAACTGCACTTTTTCCAAGACAGATTTGTTCGTTCTTTGGACAGCCCATGGTATATTTAAAACTCCCCACATGACACTTCAAAAGCATCAATTCTTCTTCAATATTTCTGACTCATAATCCAATTTTCACATGCATATGAAGCAATTGAAAATACTATGACTTGGTCTTTCAAATTGAACTCTTGCTTTTCAATATTTTAAGAGATCCTTGTCAGCCAGTTTCCCCAGATTTCTCTTTTACTTCTTTCTCTTTATTCTTTTTTTCTCTTTAGAAAAATGAGTTTAGGCTGTACTCTGACCAGTTTGGTTCTGTGATCTCTGAATTAACAAAAGTACAATCGAAAGCATTGTTCACTAGTGAGGAATTCACAGGGCAAAGCAGGGGGGCTCCCAAGGGTTACTTTTTGCATCTCGAGTAATACTTTGAGAGAAGTAAGTGGAATAGACATCCCCTCACCATCCCTGCCCAGAATCTTGCTCCAGATAAGTTGAGAGCTCTAAGATCTAGTTGTTGTTGTTGTTATGTGTTGTCAAGTCGTTTGCGACTCATAGCGACCCTATGTACAACAGCCCTAAACTCCGCTCTGTCCTGTGCCAATCTCATTGCCTCTGACACACCCATCCC
>NW_006399752.1:15441813-15476459 GCF_000299155.1 Elephantulus edwardii
GGAGAACAAACAGGTTTATCCTGGAGAGGGTGAAGCCAGAATGCTCCTTGGAGTCAAGGATTCTGAAGCTTCGTCTGACATACTTTGGGCATGTTGCAAGAAGGGACTGGTCCTTGGACAGGGACATCATGTTTGGGAGAATGGACGGATGGCTCAGAAGAGGAAGACCTTCAATAAGATGGATCGATTCTGTGAGTGGAGTGGTGGGAATGAGTGTGTTTGAGATGGCAAGGTTGGCACAGGATAGAATGTTGTCTAGGGCTCTGGTACACAGGGTCACTATGAGTCACAAGTAACTCGATATCATATAACAACAAGAACAACTACACTTTTATATAATAAGTAAGCCTCATAGAAGTCATGTACTCCAGCCATAAAGACTTTCATACTAACAATGTGTACTGATTGTGCTCATGTGATACCTATAGCTGAACCAGGAGGCAATCATCTGAACAGAGCAAGGAAACAGTGCATGGTTCAAAATCAGAAGAGGTGTGTGTCAGGATGCATCCTGTCTCCATACGTTTTCAATCTATATGCAGAACAGATCATTCGGGAGGCTCATCTTTATGAGGAGGAATGTGGCAACAGGATTGGAGGAAGACACATCAAAAGACAAATTGCATTTGGAAAATCTGCTACCAAGGACCTCTCTAGAGTGCTGAAGAGCAAGGATGTCAGTCTAGAGACTAAGGTGCACTTGATTCAGGTAATGGTCTTTGTGATTACTTGCTATGCGTCTGAACAATGCAGCTGGACAATGACCAAGTATAACAGAAGAAGAATTGATGCTTTTGAATTTTGATACTGAAGTATTGAACATGCCATGGACTGCCGAAAGAACTATCAGGTCACAGGTCTTTCCCAGAGAGAGTGAAACCAAGCTGCTCTTTGGAGGCAAGGATTTTGAGACTCCATCTCACATATTTTGTGCATGTTGTCAGGAGGGACCAGTCTTTGGAGAAGTATATCATGCTTGGAGGGATCGAGGGACAGCATGGGAGAGGAAGACCCTGGATGACATGGACTGACACAATTACTGGGATAAAGAGGGTGGGTGTGTCAGAGACAGGGAGACTGGCTCAAGATAGAGCAGGTTTCAGAGCTTTTAGGGTCGCCATGACTTGTAGTTGACTCAATGGCTCTTAACAAAAACAACAACAATATCTGTTTTTATTCTTGAAAGGATTCAATTTTGATACTATGCTTTATGAGGCAAGGAAATTTGTAATAGTTTGGATCCCTACACAGCAACTTTAAAACTAAGATTAATGAACTGCATGTTTTTTTGAAACATTTTCAGAGAAATGAGACTCTCTAATAAGGCAGTCTCGCCTTAATTTACACATCTTACTGCAATTTATGCCTATATTTGCTAGCTTGCTTATCTGTGAAAATAGAGAACAAGTGGTCATTCAGAGCCTTTGTGCGTGTGTATCTATATATGATTATATATTCTGTCTTACATAGGTTAGATAGAATTTAAAAAGAACTATAAGGAAATGCAACCAGGGCGCTCCTTAGAGGCAAGATTAGTGAAACTTGGTGTTAAATTCTATGCACATGTTAGGAGGCACTAGTCCTTAGGGGGAAAAGTCTTGCTTGGAAATGAAGAGGGTCAGAAAAAGAGGGAGATCTTCAACTCGAAGGATTGACATAGTGACTGCAACAATGTGCTTGAACATGGCCAAGATCATAAGGATGGCTCAGGATAGGGCAAGGTTTCAATCTGTTCGTAGGGTCTCTATGAGTCATTGTAGACTTAACAGCACCGAACAACAACAACAATAATTCTGCGATTATTCTGAAGTGTGAGAAAGCTTCAAGATAAATTGTGACTCATTGGATAAAATGTACTCTAAATTTGAATAAAAATTTTATCCTTAACATTCAGTAACCCTGGTTATATGTGAAGAGGACCAGCTGAGAAAGATTTCTGACTTACAAGTTTTATTTTCTTTATACTCTTCTTTTTCCAGCTATATACATTTTAAGTCTTTTTTTGTATGTAAAATCCACCACCAGTCTGTCAGATCTTTTGTATGGTAGGGACTTACGTTTCTGTGTTGCTGAAAGTTGTGTCATCAGCATTTTGTATGTCAACAGGATCACTCATTGTGATCAGGCTATGACAGCCCAGGAAGAAAAACCTTGTAAGCTATTTTTAAAAATTAGCCAGTGAAAACCGTATGGATCGCAACAGAATACCGTCAGATGCAGTGCTCATCTCCTGATGAGCTTCCTACATTACAAGACACTCAAAATACACAGTGGCCACAACAGTGGACCTGAGTATACTCATGCCTATGAAGATAGTATAAGACCAGGCAATGTTTTCCTCTGTTATATGTGGTGTCACCATGAATTAATATGTAAAACCAGGAAATAATATGTAAAACAATGTGCTAGAGACATAATGAAAACAAATATAGTTGTCTTCTCTGTCTCATTTACAATGTAATACTGGAAAGAGGAGAGAGAAAGAGAGAGAGAGAGAGAAACGAACAGTTGGCGTAGCAGACAGAAAGCCATGCTTCCCAAGCCAAAGGAGGGTTACTCTACTCTGCAGCCCTCAGGCCTGCCTTTAACTGTTTTTGGTGAAACACTCTTCTAAGTTGCATCACCCTGGTGTCTCCACTTGCTGTACAGAGGTAACTCGTGGTTGCTGTGAAGCCAAACACGGTGACACTGATGAGTCAAATGTGAGAATGATTACCCATGGTGGACAGTGTTTGGTGAAGCTCTTCGATTAAAACAAATTTGGAAGCAGGAGTGGCATCCACTTCTGAAATAGCTTGCCTCTGGAAATCCTATGAACCTGGAGAAAGGACCAAAGTTATATAGGAGGTGTCCAGGACTTTTGTTCATAGGGTAGCTATGAGTCACCTGTGACTGGACGTCACTTAACAGCAACAACACAGAAACATTAAAAAAAGTAATCCTATAGTGCGTTAAATGCAATGATAGCAGGCATTCATGGTGCTATACGATTAAAGCTCATCCACTTAATACCCTCAAGTCAGGACCGATTCATAGATGGCCATGCATTGGATTTTCAGAGGCTGTAACTTGCATTGGAAGAGATTGCCCATCTTTCTCTCATGGAGCAACTAGTGGATTCCAACTGCTTTCTTTTAGGTTGATAGCACAGCTCCCTATATAAATCTAGAAAGTCCATGAGAAAGAAAACATTTTAAAATAAGAACTTATCAAAGGGCTGAGAAATAGAGAACATGACATGCTTGTAAGTAATCAGTTCATCGTAGCTAGGAACAGATTTGACGTCTGCGTGTAAGTAGGAGTCAAGAGCAGGATCTGAGGGTGTGGCTATTTGATTTAGGGGCAATTCTCCAGGCAGTGGAAAACATGGAATGATTACACCAGCTGCAGGAAGAAGTGGATAAGAAATGGAGGCCAAGACACCAACTGGGAATTTGTGGCAGTCTTCGAAGCTAGAGATGAGAGTACCTTCGTGCAAGTACTTAAGTGAAGTCCCTGGACCACCAACAGAGCCATCACCAGAAAGTATGTTTGAAAGAAAAGACTCTTGTCCTATTTCTATTCTGACCTCTGAACTAGAATCCACATTTTTATCAAATCTCCAGGTAAGGATAATTCCATGGGCAGAGCCAGAGATATTTAAAAGATAGTAAGAAACATGGACATAATGAGTTATAAGATATAGGCAGTGGGAGAGTAAAAAGATCAAAGTGTTAATGGAACAACCCAAATAATTTTCTTCATCATTGCACAATCTTAGATTGCCGGTGCTCATCAGATCACTATGGCCTCTGAGCTCCACTCCAGCAGGGCTTCTTCAGGGCTATCACTCACTATATCCAGACCTGAGGAGCTGGTCCCCTCCTTTGTAGACCTCAACCTTGACTTTTGTCAAAGGGTATGAAAACTTGGTAATACTTAATTCTATAATTCACTGGTGTGAGCTGGTGGCCTAGTGCATAAGGAGTTGTGCTGCCAACCAAAAGGCAAGTGGTTTGAATCCATTAGCTGCTTCAAGGAAGGGAAATGGGCAATCTTTTCCTGTGTGACTCATTGTTGTTGGGTGCTGTCAAGTTGAGTACGACTCATAGTGACCCTATGAACTTGAACCTTGCCATCCTCATCATCTCTGATACAGTCAAACCCATTGCTGAAGTCACTGTGTCAGTCCATCTCATAGGAGATCTTCCTCTCCTTTGATGACCCTCCCTCCCATGCCATCTTTCCAAGCATGATACCCCTTTTCAAGGTATAACTCAACCCAGCTATATGTAAAAAAAAAAAAATGAAAGCTAGAGCTTCACCATCCTTGCCTCCAAGGGGCGCTATGACTGCATGTTCTCCAAAACATATTTGTTCTTTTGACAGTCCATGGAATACTCAGTGCTCTTTTTTAGCACCACAACTCAAAGGTATCAATTCTTCTTCTGTCATCCTTATTCATTCTAGCTCTCTGATGAGTAGCAAGTGATTGAAAAGACCACGGACTGAATCAGACACACCTCAGTCTTCAATCTGACATCATTGCTCATCAGCATTCTGGAGAGGTCCCTGACAGCAGACTTGCCCAATGCAATATGTCTTTTGATTTCTTTATTACTGGTACCAAGGGTGTTGATTGTTGATCCAAGCAAGATGAAATACAGTTTCAATCCTTTCTCCATCTATCATAATGTTGATTGTTGGTCCTGTGGTGAGGACGTTTGTTTCTTAATGTTGAGAAGTAATCCATGCCAAAAGCTGAAGTCCTCGATCTTCTGCAGCAAGTGTTTCAAGTCCTTACTTTCAACAAGGAAGGCTGTGTCAAAGGCATAACCCACTTTGAGTCTTCCTCCAATCCTGATGTCACATCTTCTTTATAGAGTCGGGTTCTGTGAATTATTTACTCAGCATACAGATTGAATAAGTATGGAGAAAGGATACAATCATGATGCACACCCTTCCTACTTTTAAACCATGCAGCTTGCTCGATTCAGACAACAGCCTCTTGGTTTAGATGGAGATTTCGTATTAGCATAGTTAAGTGTTGTGGGATTCCCATTCTTCTCAATGTTAGCCACAATTTGTTATGATCCACACAGTCAAATGCCTTTGCACAGTCAATACAAACAGACATTCTCTTAGCATTCTTTGCTTTTTAGTCAGGATCCATCTGTCATCAGTAATGATATCCTTGGTGCTGCACCCTCTTCAATGCTGCTTATAGCCTTTGAAAACCCTTTGGAGGGTCAGCTATGTGTCAATTCCAACTCAACAGCAATGAGTGAGTGAGTGATAATTAACATAACAAAAGAAGTATGAAACTGGTATCAATGTCAGCTTAGGTTTCTTTCGATGTCAATTTATTAGTTAACAGTGTTGTGTGCTTTTAAGTTGGAATTGACTCATAACTGACCCTCCATCAAGGTTTCAGAGGCAGTACCACTTTATAGTTAACTGTGAGAGTTATAACATGGTTACGGATGTGTTTTTTCAGCCTAACACAAACTTTTGGCACCCCTTCGAGGTTGCCCATTGAGGCTGTTAAATGAAGCGTATGAAAAGCAAGATGATTATTTGAATAGTTCTAATTTGAATACACTACCTATCTTTCAGTTTATCATATTGATGTGATCTGCATTTTGCTGTGATGCTGGAAATTATACTACTGGTCTTTCAGTAGCTTTTCCAGACTAAGACAACCTAGGGTGAAATCCCTGGTGATCTACTTTCAAATATTGGCCAGTGAAAACTTTATGGAGATGGGAGACAGATATAGGACTTTCTTGATATAACCAAGCACCTCTCAGGATTGCATTACTGGATTTGAGGGCTTAAATAATAGTCTCAAGGGACAACTCAATCAATCAGCATAGTGTACCTCATAAAGATTATGTTCTACATCCTAGTTTGGCTGGTAGTGTCTAGGGTTTAAAAACTTGCAAGTGGTCATCTAAGTTATAACTGTTGGTTTCTATACCTCTGGAGCAAAAGAGAAAGACTCCGAAGACTCAAATGAACTAATTTATAGGATTAATAGTCTGCATGAATCTCACTTACCTTGAGATCAGAAGAAATATGACGTGGTGCCTGGCTGTCACTGCTGACCTTTGTTTCCAGGGTCACAATAGAGAGAATGGGAAGGACAACCAGAGCAAAAGACACATTCCTAAAAGTTGACCAAACTTATCCGACTAGTAGAAACAAGAAGAACCCCTAGGACTGTCCCGAGGGACAGCTTTTAAACTTAGAGCTCAGATGACTTCTGAAGTCATCTATCAGCCAATAGAAAGTGTGGCTCATAAAAGAAATACCACTTGTAAGTACTGCTTCTCCAAGCAACTGTTTAAATGAGACCTAATGTTCAACATTTACCCTCGATCAAAGATGCGGAGGTAAGGGTAGGGAGAGGGGCAAGGACATCAGATGAATGGAAATAGAACTGTCAGAATGGAAATAGTGAGAATGCTCACACGTTGTGATGTAAAATTGTAGCCAATGCCCCTGAATTATGGAAGGTCAGAAAAAGATGAGGATTGATATAATGAAAAAATCAGGAGAGGAATAAGTTGACTTGGGTACAGGAACCATAACAATGGGCACAAACCCACTAGAGATTTTGAGGATGGGACAAGATTGGGCAAGGATCTGGCAAGGTTTCAATCTAGTGTACATAGGGTTGCTGTGAGTTGGAGTAGAGTCCACAACGTCTGACAACAATAACAACAATATAAAAACTGTTGAGTAAGAACCTAATTTATTACGTGAATTTTCTTGAAGATCACAGCTAAAAAACCCTCAACAACCTCCAGACTTGGAAGCTGCTCTTTTGGTACAAATTTTCAAATATTTAGCATCTGGTAACATTTTAATATGAATTACTAATAGTATAGACTACATTTCAACATCAAGAAAGCAAAAATCCTCACTGGGCCAATAGGGGACATCATGATGGAGAAAAATAGAAATTGTCAATGATTTCAACAGACTTGGATTCACAATCAGGAACCTTGGTACCAGCAACTAGGAAATAAAAAGATGTGCTGCATTGAGAAAGTCTGCAGTTAAGGACTTCTCCAAAGTGCTGAAGAGCAACGTGTCTGTTTAAAGACCAAGGTGTGCCTCATCTAAACCATGGTCTTTTTAGTTCTTTACTATGCATCGAGAATTGGACAGTGGATAAGGATGACAGAAGAAGAATCAATGCCTTTAGATTTTGGTGGTGGAGAGGAGCACTAAATATCCCGTGGACTGCCAAGAAAACAAACAAGTATAACTTGGAGAGGGTCCAGCCAGGGTGTTCTTATAGGGAAAGATGGTGAAACTCTGTCTCACATACTTTGGGCTTGTGTTAGGAGGGGTCATTCTTTGGAAAAGGACATCATGCTTGGAAAAGTTGAGAGTAACAAAGAAAGGGAAAACCCTCATCAAGATGGCTTGACACAGTGTCTGTAACAATGGGCTCAAGTGTGGCAGAGATGATGAGGACGGCACAGGACAGGGCCAGGTTCAGATGTATGAGTTGCCCAACTATGACCTGTAGTTAACTTGATGGGATTTAACAACAACATTTTAAACTAAGAACTTACCAGCCTTACTAACAGCCTAGATTTTCATTTCCTAAAAACAATCACTTAATAATATGAAATTTTTTTTAAAGAAAAAATAAGGTAAAAAGTCAGACTAGTGTCAAATACGACTAAAGTTGTTGTTCTATACTATTGGGTCAAAATAGCTGACCGTCTGGCAGGTTTTCAGAGGCAGTTAATCGCACAGGAGGAGATTGCCCAGCCTTCTCCCACAGCAGCTGATGGCCTCAAACTGTGTGCCTCTGGGATTGCAGTGCAGCTTCCCAGACCATTGTACACAATGGAATATTGTTTTATTTTTTAATAAAATATTTATTTTTATTATTATTAATTTTAATGAATGTTTACAGAGACTTTGGATTTCCATTCATTCATTCATTGTTGCATTTTTCTGCCTGCCCACCCCTCCTCCCAGTTCGTTCTTCTCTTTGAAAATAGAAGAAAAATTATTTTGTTGTTATACAATCCCTCCCCCTGCTCACCCCACGCCCCTGGTCCACTCCACATGCAGCTTTCATTCTGGACTCTTGTCATGACAATACTATCTAATCATATATCACTTTTAATCAGTTCTTTCCCTCATCTGTTTCAATGCAGTATAAATAATTTATCCCATCTCAGTCTCTCCCCAACCCCGATGTCAGTCCCATTTTACAACAGTGGCACTATGCAATATTTGTCCTTTTGTGACTGAGTTATTTCACTCAGCATAATGAAGCTATCAAAAGAATATTTGTTGTTAATCGTGTAGGAACTGAGTTGCGACTGAGTCATTGAGTCATAGCCAATCCTCTAGCAGATTTTCAGAGGCAGTAAATCACACAGAGGAGATGGCCCACCCCACACACACAGACTTCTCCCCTTGCCCCCAAACTTGTTTGAACATTTGAACAGCCCTGCAGCCTGTCTTTGGTTTAGCAGTGTAATTCCTTACCTGCAACTCTGGTGTCCTAGCGATAAGAGGCTGCACTGCAATCTGAACACAGGTTGTTCAAATCCACCAGTTGCTCCATGGCAGAGAGATGCAAAATCTCTTTCTGTGTCATTTACTGCCTCTTAAAACCCACTGGAGGGTCAGCTGTAAATAAGTTTTGACTCAATGACACACAATGAACACTTACAAAGCTCCCTGAGAAAGATAATTAATGGCGCTTGCTTTGGCAGCACATATACTAAAATTGGAACAATACAGAGAAGATTAGCATGGCCCCGTTTTTAAAAAAAATATTAATGGTATATCCAAATGCTCATGATATTCAACAAAAATATATACATTATAATCTGAATCAAGAAATACTACTATAGGAAACACTATCAAACATGACAATATCTGTTTTTTCCCATTTTTTATTTGTGCTTTTCTGTATTGCCCAAGTTTCTACCAACACTAGAAGTTTCTTTAACTATTAAGAACATAAAAAGAAAAGAATAAGTGAAAAACACCTACTCATGGGCCATACAAATAAAGAAATGAATGCTAACATGCCTCCCTCCCCCCCCCCCGTTACTGTTTTAGATAGGAGGAAACAATGAGTAATTTTGTCTTAAAAATACCTCAATCTGCATTTTTTCCCTCTTAGCTTTATTTTTTTTTTATGATGTAGGATTTTGCAAAGCTAATTGAGATTTTCTTTTCCACAAAACCTCTGAAAACCTGCTAGAGGGTCAGAGGTAAGTTTCATCTCAATGGCAATAAATTTGAGTTTTGACTTGATCTTCCGTTCAAGAGAATATCTACTATTATACTGTCAGTGTTAAAATTCTCAGTTATAGAATACAAAAGATAAAAGAAGGCTTAATGTGTGAACTGCTAAGACAGACTAAAGAAACTTGAAAAACCCAGCAGCATATGCGAAGTATGTAGAATCCATCTTTGTTCCTTCACTGTGTGCAATGTAGAATACGACCGGTGATTTTAAAAGAGGGGTAATTTGTTGCCCAAGCATGCATTCAATCAAATGTGTTTCAACTTGCCCAAGGAGGTAAGACAGAAAATTATTTTATTGTGCTTATGGGACAAAATCATGTGAATTACTCTTTGGAATTTAGCCAGCAATTATTTGGCCATTTGGGGCAGATAATGGAAGTTAAAATGATGTGTTGAAAATGATTCACTGACTTATGCAGACTTTATAGGACAAAGTAGAAGAACTTCACCGGTAGGGTTTCTAAAGTCTTTGTAGAATTGGACTGCCAAATCTTTTTCCTACAGAGCAGCTGATTGTGTTCAAACGTCCAGTCTTTTGGTTATTAGCCAAATGCTTTAAATGATGTGCCACAAGGTTCCAGTGTACTGATACTACTCAATACTATTATACTTCTGTAACTGTTGAGGTGGGTTGAATCAAGGGAGGACAAGTATGGGGGAAATGTCAACCAATTGTGTGGAAGATGCAGACAAAACTCCATCTCTTTTACCCAGGGGGTTAATACAAAGGTTTCTCATCAGGAAAAAAGTTGTGATGGTTTTGGCTGATGCTATTTCCCTAATTATCATCCTCTGTTCATGCTGGCCAGTGGGAAACATATATGTCAGGAAACAAACCAGTATCTAAATCTAGAAGAAAGCAAATCAAAATTGGTGTCTAGACTCAGAATGCCTAATAACGAGTAGTGGGAGTTAAACCCCTCAATATTTGTTTATAACCTACTTAAATGCAGTCATACAATTGCATATCCAATATTCAGCACTCATCAGATAGTGATTTGTACTTTGTATACTTTTCTGCATACATGTTATATTTTAAGAAAATGTTGTATAGAAAGAAAAGCAAAAACCCTTACAGATCATAGCAGAGCATCGTCTGATTCATCTGCTTTAGACATGTGATAAGGGGACATTGTCGCCGGAGGACAACATGGTGTTTGGTAGAGTGGAAGGCCAGCCAGCAAGGGTGAGAAGTCCATTGTGAGCCCTACTTAGACGGACTGGTGCCCAAGCATGCCATCACCTGGCCTAATGCAAGATGGGCTAATGTTCAGTTCACTGTACATATATGTAGGAGTCAAACCAACGGCAATTTTCTATGCATTTGTATGTCTGTTGATCTGTCTGCCTGAATTTCTGGGTAGTACAACCACCTAGGCACTTGACTATTTGCAGACAGTCTTGCGGTTCAAACCCACCCAGACGCCTGGAAATGTACTTCTGAAAAACTCTAGGGAGCTCTTCTTCTCTCCAAACCTGGGATTGCCATGAGTTAGAATGGGCTTGATGATAACATGTCTCTTTCTCTATCTCTGTCTCATATTTGAAGGTATTTAGGAAGAGAGCTGGATCTTACCCACCCCTTCCCTTGTGGATATTCTTCTCCCCTTTCCCCAGCCCCAGCACTGAACAACGAGAAGGTTCAGGTCAGACTCTCTCTCCCTGGCAGTGAGCCATAGGGCCCTGCCAACACTTACATCATAGGCTGGCCTTTCTCTGGTTTCCTTGCTGATAAACTCACCACCGTCCTGACATTGCTTCTTTAGATATGCAAATGAAGTGGTTGGGCTCTCTACTGCCTGGACTTTCTCCAATAGTTTCTCATTGTCTTTCAGATTCATTCACGTGCTGATTTATGGTGCAATTTTCAGACAACCTTTTCAAGTTCCATTTACTTTTTTGTATGGCCTGCCATACATTTGTGTGTTGTTGTTGTTGTTGTTATGTGCCCTCGAGTCGCCTGCGACTCATAGCGACCCTATGTACAACAGCCCTAAACTCCGCTCTGTCCTGTGCCAATCGCACTCTCTGACACTTATAAAAATAATTTTTAAAGAACATTCATATACTTGATCTCCATTGGTTCTTAAGCCAACTTTAGGACAGCTGTTTTCCAATTGTGCTTCCCAGGAAGCATACATCCCTACTGGGATGCACTGAAAGGCTCTGAAGCATTATGCAACAAAGAAATACATCCAACCTCTTGTTTCCGGAGACATCTGAAATTGTGTTTGTGGATAGTGTGGGGATGAGAAGAGAGTCCTAGCAGAGTGGTGATTAAAGTGCTTTTTGGCTACCTACAGAAAATGATGGTGGAGCCCACCAGCTGTCCTGCAGCAGAGAAATGAGGCCATCTTCTTCCATAAAGAATTACCCACTCACTCAGGTTTCTGAGGCTGAAAATATTTTAGGGAGGAGACTGACCATCTTTTTCTTAAGGAGCAACTAGTGGATTCGACCTTTCAAACTTGCAGTTTAGCAACTTGACTATCCACTACATCACCAGGTCTCCATTAGAGACCCTGTGGGATGGCTCTTCTCTGTCCTATTGGGGTGCTGTGAGTCAGAATCAACTTAACAGCCATGGATTCTGGAGTTTGTGGGTGGAGAAATGTGGGTAACTGCACAGATTTTTGTTTGTTTGTTCGTATTTTTCCACTGAGTTGATTCTGACTCCTAGCAGTCCCATGTGTCTCAGAGTAGAACTGTGCTTTATGTGGCATTTCAGTGATGCTTTTTTAGAATTAGACCAGTGGACCTTTCTTTTGTGGCACCTCTGGGTGGACTTCAATCGATAAGCTTTTAATTGGCAACAAAGCAAATTGATTATTTGTACCACCCTGGACTCTAGAGGCCTATTGTTAGTTGCTGTTGGGTACTGTCAAGTTGGCTACATCTCACAGCAATTCTAAGAACAACAGATTGTAGTCTTGTCCTATCCTGTGCCATCTTTATGCTTTCGGCCATGCTCAAGCCTGTTATTACTGTAACTGTGCCAATCCACCTTGTTGATGATTTTCCTCTCTTTTGCAGTCTCTCTACTTTCCCCAGTATGATTTATTTTTCCAAGGACTGGTGTCTAAGTAAGAAGATCAAGTATTCCCCATGGAGAGGGAAATGACTGCTAACCGGCCCACCAAGAAGTTTCCCCAACCTTTTTTTTTTTTTTTTTTTAGTTTTTTTTAGTTTTCCCTATCTTAAACTATAAATTGCAAGGTAGGAGATTGCCTATTTTTCTCCCTCGGAGCTAAAGGTAAATTCAAGTCATCAGAGAAGTGCAATCTTTAGGTCAGTAGAGCAACTCTCTGTGAACTACAATACCATAAATCCCTGGAGTCTACGTAGGCCTTATTCTTTTATTTCATAACAAATGATACAAAGAAGTTAAGTGACTTCCCTACAGACTTTTATTAGTGACCAAACTGGGAATAGAAGAAAGATATACAGAACTGTAAGCAAGTGCACTTTCTCCCTTCATGATTGCTAGAGTCTCTACAATACTTCTCAAAATATCACACACACTATAGCCTAGAAGTATATTCTAAAAAGTGTATTCACAGAAACAGGTTAACGAAAGACTACCTATGAGATTATGATGTTGTTATATATTATTGAGTTAGAACCAACTCATGATCTTCCAGGGAGTTTTCAGAGGCAGGAACTCACATGGGAAGAGAGTTCTCACTTGTAGCAGCTGCTGGTAAATTTGAACTACCTATTTTTTGGATTGGTAGTATAATTCCTTACCACTAAGCCATCAGAGCTCCTGTCTGAGATAAGGACTTTATCTATGCTGATGAAGTTTGTTGAGGTTGTTCTATACCTATTATTATAAGCTGTTGAGTCACTTATGACTCATAGCGACCCCCTGTACAACAGCCCTGAAACCTGCTCTATCCTGTGTCAAACTTAATGTCTCTGACACATTTACTCCCATTAGCCTAGTCACTGAATCAATCCATTTTATCAAGAGTCTTCCTCTCCTGCTCTGTGCCTCCACCCATCCAAGCATGACGCCCCTCTCCAAGGAGTGGTCCCTTCTAGAAATATGCCCAAAGTATGTCAGATGAAGTCTCAGAATCCTTGACTTAAAGGAGCAGCCTGATTCCACCCTCTCTAGAATGAACCTGTTCATTCTCCTGGCAGTCCACGATATATTCAAGAATACTTTTCTCCAGCACCACAGCTTAAAGGCATCAATTCTCTAACATCTCTAGTCATTGTCCAACTTTCTGAAAGACTATAGCCTGAATCAGGCTCACCTAATCTCCAGTCTGACGTCATTGCTCTTCAGTACTCTGGAGAGGTCTCTGACAGCCAACTTTCCCAATGCAATTCATCTTTTGATTTCCTGACTGCTGGTACCAAGAGTGTTGATTGTGGAGCCAAGCAAACTAAAGCTGTTAAAAATCTCAATCTCTTCACCATTTATCATGATACCACCAGTCGACCCAGTGGTGAGAATCTTTGTTGTCTTGATGTTGAATTTCAATTCATATTGAAGGCTGAAGTCCTTGATCTACTGCAGCAAGCGCTTCAGGTCCTCCTCAGTTTCAGCAAGCAGGGTTGTGTCATTTGTATAATGCATGTTGTTGGAGTCTTCCTCCAGTCCTGATGCCACATTCCTCCTCATAGAGCCCAGCCTCCCAGATGATCTGTTCTGTGCATAGATTGAAAAGGTATGGCGATAGGACACATCCCTGGTGTACACGCTTCCTGATTTTGGACCATACAATGTTTCCTTGCTCTGTTCTGATGATTGCCTCTGGGTTCAAGTATAGGTTTTGCATAAGCACTATCAAAAGTTCTGGGATTACCATTTTTCTCAGAGTGAGCCACCATTTGTTGTGATCCACACAGTCAAATGCATTTGCATAGTCAATGAAACACAGACAGACATTCCTCTGGTGCTCTCTGCTTTCAACCAAGATCCATCCAATATTAGCTATAATAGTTCATAGCATTGCTATGAGTCGTGCTCGGCTGGATGGCAATCAACAATAACAAAATCCCTAGTATTACGACCTCTTCTAAACTCAGCCTGTACATCTGGCAGTCCTCTGTTGATGTGCTGCTCTAGTCATTTTGGATCATTTTCAGCAGAATCTTGCTTGCACATGATATTAATGATATTCACTATGTCCAGTCATCTTTCTTTGGAATGGGAACAAATACTGGTTTCTTCTAGTCAATTGGCCACCTGCTTTCCAACTTATCCATCTCCTTTCCAACTTATCCCTCTCTGCAGTTGTAAAGTCTCCTTAGTGATTTTTTTTTTAAATTTCTCAAACTTGAGCTGTCTTTTTGTAGTCCAGAGAGATATTTGACATGTTGGTAAATCCTCTAGGTTGTTAATTTTTTTGACTCCTTTAGTATAGACCTGGAGCAAAAGCAGTCAATGAACCACTACCTCAATAGGCAGCACAAGCAAAATAGAAAGGAAAACAAAGCAACAACAATAAACAAAACCCCTTGCTTTCTCTTCCTAAAGGAAGAGGAAAGGAGCAGGCTGGCAAAAGAAAAAATGTTTAGACAATAATCACTCTACTCCAGGCTGGGGAGCTCTGGTAGTGTATTGTGCAAGGGGTTGTACGTTGCCCCTGAATTTGTCCTGGAATCCACCAGGAGTTCCTGGGAAGATAGTTGGGTAATCTTCTGGTTAATTTGCAGCCTCAGAATTTCACTGGAGGGTCACCTATGAGTCCATTTTGACTTGATGGTGATCGGTGTGTTTTGTTTTGGTTTTTTTTAGAACCCCAGGCAAACACCACATATGAAGCTGAGGAAACTCTCCTCTCTGGGGTGGTGGCAAAAGGCCAAGAAGGGAGCCAGGATTTTCATCATACAGTGGTATAAATAGTGTGACATTAAAACAAATGCAAAAGGGGCTTACCTGGAGGCCTGGTGAGTGTTACACCTTGAAAGGACTGTGATTAGCTCAATCATCTGCACCTGTGGTAATTAAAAGAGAACTCAGGGAAGTAGTTACTGGAAAGTTGGTTGCATGTAAAATTGAAATCTGTAAAGATTTAATTGTAAATATCATACATGATTGTAGAGATCAGATGTTAGGAGAGATCCATTGGTAAGCATAGTTCAGCTCTTTTCCCTTCTCTTGGGAGTGGGCCTGCTTTGCACCGGCCTTCATTAGTACCAGGTTGTCAAGGACTTAATGAACAGATATTGCAGGTAGTCGGTAAATTCAATCTCACAATTCTAACAGTATCTTTAATGGCTTCTATTTTTACTTTAAAATACTGATAAGAGATTGATAATGTCAACAGCTTCATCTTATTACTTGGATCCACAATTAACACCCTTGGTACCAGCAGTCAGGAAATGAGACACACTGGGAAAGTCTGCAGTTAGGGACCTCTCTAAATTATTGGGGAGTAATGATGTTAGTTTGAGGACTAAAGCACATCTGATTCAGGCCATGGTCTTTCTGATCACTTGCTATGCATCTGAGAGCTGGAAATTAATAAGGATAACAAGAAGAATTGATGCCTTCGAGATGTGGTGTTAGAGAAGAGTACTGAACATCCTTTAATGGCGAAGAGGACAAACAGGTGTGTCTTAGAGAGGGTGCAGCCAGAGAGCTCTTTGGAAGCAAGAATGAAGAGGCTTTGCCTCACATACTTTGGGCATGTTGCTAGGAGGGGCTATTACTTGGAGAGGGGCAAGATGCTTAGAAGGGTGGAGGGTCAGCGAAGGAGAAGAAGACTTTCTACCAGGTGGATTGACACAGTGAGTGCTGCAATGGGCTCTAGTGTGTCAGGAAGTATAAAGATGGCATAGGATAATAGGACAGGGTTCAGATGTGTTGTTCATAGGATTGCTATGAGTTATACTTGACTTTAGGGCACCTAACAACAACAACAACAACAACAACAATGGTTTATAACTGAGGGAAAGGGGAACTGTTTATGAAAGGGTCTCTTGTCTCATAAAGTTATCATGAGTTTGTGCTTA
This sequence comes from Elephantulus edwardii, assembly GCF_000299155.1. Classification (NCBI taxonomy): domain Eukaryota; kingdom Metazoa; phylum Chordata; class Mammalia; order Macroscelidea; family Macroscelididae; genus Elephantulus; species Elephantulus edwardii. Next base: position 15,458,062 of record NW_006399752.1, read on the forward strand.
GTTAATGACAACTAACAACAATGAGTGAAAGAGAGGAAGACCCTCAATGAGCTAGCTTGATGCAATGACTACAACAATGAGCTTTAGCATGATGAAGATGGGGAAGGTGGCGTGGCGTAGGAGAAGGCAAGACTCAGATCTGTCCTTAGTAGGCAACTTGATGGTACCTAAGAGCAGCCATATTTGTAGATCCCAGTTGTCATATGTCCACAAACAACTTGATTTACACCTTCATTAAAAATACAGCCTATTTTTTTCTACAACCTTATCCACCTGGATTAAGGTACTACCTGTAGTTGGCAAAAAGCAATTTAGGTAATCGAGATGAGTGGGGAAAATTGCATGGTAAAAATCAAGTTCTCACTCCAGGAGCCGACTGAAGCCACTATCAGAGCTTCATATCAGAGCTTGTTGATTCAAGTTTGTATGCAAAATTAAGTTTACAGATTAAACAGTCTTTCTTATCAGGCTTTTGTGGGCTGCCTTCAATTATTGCTGTTACTAGGGTGTGGTATGCAAGAAGGGAACATGAGAAGCGGGTTGCAGGAACGCTGAGAATAAGCCAGTTTGTTGTTGTTGTTATGTGCCATCGAGTCACTTGTGACTCATAGTGACCCTATGTACAACAGCCCTAAACCCTGCTCTATCCTGTGCCAATCTCATTGCCTCTGACACACCCATCCCAATTACCCCAGTCACTGAATCAATCCCCCTCATAGAGGGTCTTCCCCTCCTGCGCTGTCCCTCCACTCTGCCCAGCATGATGTCCCTCTCCAAAGACCTGTCTCTCCTTACATGCCCAAAGTATGTCAGGCGAAGCCCCAGAAACAAGTACATGTAAAAACCTCAGTAATACTGGAAGGCCTTATAGCACAGTCACTGATGTCCCTGAATCTCAGGACGAGAATGGTGTCTGCTCAGTATATTCTGTTCCAATTGGTGAGAAAATATCCAATGCATTTTAAATTATAATGTTTTTAAAATATTTGAAATGATTAATTTCAGCTATTTAAAAAATAACAACTATGCACATCCATGTTTATCACGGCTTTGTTCACAATAGTAAGGAGTTGGAAACAACCTAAGTGCTCATCAACAAATGAATGGATATATGGTATATGTGGTATATTCACACAATGGAATACTATGCTGCATTGAAAAACAAGGAACTCATGTAATATTATTCAAAATGGGTGATCCTGGAGGACATGCTGAGTGAAATATCTCAGTCACAAAATGACAAATACTGCATAGTGCCACTGTTGTAAAACAGGACTGACATCAGGGTTGGGGGGAGACTGAGAAACAAGAGATAAATAATGTATATTGCATTGAAACAGAGGAGGGAGAAAACAGTTTAAAAGAGGTATGTGATTAAGTATTATTGTAATGACAGGAGTCCAGAATGAAGGCTGCTTATAGTAGAGTGGACCTGGGGGGAGGGATTATAAAACAATGAAAGAATTTCTCTTTTACTTTTCAAAGAGAAGTGTGTACTGGGGCGGGGAGGAGTGGGGCAGGAAGAAAAGTGCAACAATGAATGAATGGAAATGAAAAAAAAAATCACAACTGTGCAACATCTAATTCCCCAACCTTATTTGATAAATGTGGTTTGATTTGACATTTACATTTAAAATAGTTACCAAGTCTCCTTTTTTGCCCTTTTCTAAAAAAAAAAAAAAAAAAAGTGTACCTTACTCCTTTGTGCAATGATTTAAATAATAAATCCCAATTTATTATTATGAGTTCTTTACATTTCCAAGGTAGTTTCTTATAGTCAGTCATGTAAATGCTTTAAACAAATGGCTTACATTAAACGCATGATATTTAATATTCTGTCTTACAGAAAGTTTTGAGTTCATAATAAAATATTTCTTATATGTGTATTTTGTATTATGTAGATATCATCTTTGACCAGCTGAAACACACAGTTTAAATAGTAATCTGAAAGAAGTATGTATTGTATGAATAGCCAGGTTTGTAACATTTTGAGTCCTGCTTATGACTAGTAGGGGCTCAGTGGCCAGGTGCTGTGCTGTTAGCCTGAAGACACATAGTTTACACTACCAGTTGCTCTGAGGGAGAAAATGAGGGATCTCCTCTGTGTAATTCACTGGAGGGTCAGCTATGAGTTGGTTCTGACTTGATCATACATAACAACAACAACAACAACAAAAACAACAGTTACTTTTTATTTTCTTCTGTTCCATTTTAAGGAAATTGAGAATATGCTTGAAAACCCTGGACTGTTGAAAAGGATTTAATTGTCAGGATAAAACCTTCTCCCAGTGCTATACTGTGGCCTCTGTGGTTGTTATAATCACTAAGGTGTGTAAATCTTCATAGACACTGAGTTAGAAGGAGTCAGAATAAATATGAATAGATAAGTATATACTAAAAATGATAAACCTACTGGGAATTATTTAGCTATCACACAGCTTTCATTAACTGAATATAAAAAAGTCATTCTTTGTCAGCTTAAAATTAATTAATTTAATTCAGCATGTGGTTATTGCAAAATAGTAAAGCATTTGAGAAATATAGGACAAACGGAGTTAATAGCCTTCTGTCTTCTCAATTCCCTTTCCTCATTTGTCCCCAGATAACCATTGTTAACATTTGGTGTGTATTTCTCCAGAAATCCCCAGACTGAGGTTTCATTTTGCCACCGGAATGTTGCTGTTTAAGAACAATTATTGTATTGTGACTCTAAGGAGCATCAGTTAGACAGAATTTTCAAATGCAGATAAAATTCGGTTTAATCTGTGTAAAACAATGTTAAAGACCTTGAGGTCATTTTACACCTGCCTCCTTTTACATTCCATTCTTTTATACAAGCAGAGCTGGTTGGGCCTGTTTTTCTTGGTTCCCCACAATCTTTTCCTAGATCAATCCAGTTTGACTCAAAATTGTTGTACATCCCGTCAGCCACTTGCTTGTGTACTACTTGTATCTTGACTTTTAATAACTTTAGGATAAAATAATTTTCTACTTTTTTTTCCAAAAGAAAAAGGCCAGTTAGTGTAGATAATAGTAGCTTAAACTTTCTCCAAAGTAACAGCTCTCACTGACAAAGCATTTGAGATGGCTATTGTCAAACTCTCTGGTCTTGAAAACACTAAAAATCCAAACTGTTTGTTATTTTAACCATTAAGACACATTAAAAGGTAGATGATGATTGATTCACAGTCAAAATTCTTAGCTTATGAAGTGGAGTTAGATGAAAATAATAAGAGTAATTTCCAGTGTGATCTTTCAAGTTTTCTATGTGTGATTGAAGTAAGATGATAAGAAATGATGAAAGCGATAATTACATAAATGGATAAATTAATAGCTCTAAGAAGAATTTTGTGTAGTTTCTCATCAGTAAATGGATATGTGGTCATTCATTCATTTCTGCTTGATTAATGTATCTAATTATTCATATACTTATCTTTCTATCCATCCATCCTCTTAAAGAGTACTTTTCTCAATACATTCCCTAGCCAAATATATGTAACAGAAGAAAATAAGCAACAGCAATCTAAATAAAATTTTCAGTGTAATTTCTAAAGTATTATTTAATTTTTAAAAGTAACATATATTATTTATAAATATAGTGGCATCCACTTCCTAAATAACATGCCTCCAGAAATTCTGTGAACTCTGATAAATATTGATAGTTATAGAGGGGGCTTTATAGGGTTGCTATGAGTCATGCTCTACTTGAAGGCAAACAACAACAACAACAATGTATATATGAGTCATAGTCAACTTGATGACATCAAACACCAACATAAATATATACACACATACTATATGCATATATACCATTGTACTATATATTAGTTTTCATTATGGGTTGAAACTCAACATCAAGACAAAGATTCTTACCATTGGACAATTGGCATCCCTATGATAGATGGTGAAGAGATGAAATCATTAACAGCTTCAAATAGCTTTTTTCTGCAATTAATACTCTTGGTACCAGCAGTCAGGAAATCAAAAGAGGAATTGCATTAGGAAAATCTGCTGTCAGGGACCTCTCCAGAGTGCTGAGGAGCAACAGTGTCAGCTTAGAGACAAAAGTGTGCCTGATCCAGGCCATGCTCTTTGCAAATACTCTCTATGCTTCAGAGAGCTGGGAAATGACTAAGGATGACAGAAGAAGAATCAATGCCTTTTAAAAAAAAATTATTTTATTTATTTATTTATTTATTTTAATCAATGCCTTTGAATTGTAGTGCTGGAAAAAAATATTGAACACACGGTGGATCACCAAGAGACAATTCTGTCTTTGAGAGGGTGAAAATAAGTTTCATCTTGGAGGCTAAGATTTTAAAGCTCCTTCTTACATACTTTGCGCACGTGGCCAGGAGGGACCAGCCTTGGAGAAGGGCATCAGGCTTAGAAGAGTGGATGGAACAGTGCAAGAGAGGCAGACCCTGGATGAAATGGATTGATACAGTAAATGGGGTAATGGGGTAGGTGTGTCAGAGTCAGTGAGACTGGCTTAGTATAGGGCAGGCTTCGGTGTTATTGTACAAAAGGTCACTATGAGTTGCAGGCGACTTGATGGCATTTAACAACAACAGATATACTGCTTTATGTGCTGCTGAGCCAACTATGACTGATAACAACTGTAAAAATAATAGTTTGGAATCTTACTCTATCCTGTGCCATCCAGCTGATTTCTGATATGCTTGAGCCCATAGTTATAGTCACAGTGTCAATTCACAGACACACCTTATATATGTCATATAGAGAGACAGCTTTGGTGGCGTGTTCGTCTCTCTCTCTCTGTATGTGTGTGTGTTGTTGATCTGGACCCATTGCTGATCTCCAGCAGGTTTTCAATGGCAGTAAATTGCAGTGGAGGAGATTGTCCATCCTTCTCCAATGGAATAACTGGTAGATTTGAACTATATGCTTTTGAGGTGCAGTGCAGCTTCTTACTACTAGGCTACCAGAGCCTCCAAGAACTGTTCCTTCTGGCAAACTGTTCCTTCTGGCTCGAAGTATATGAGACTGAGTTTCAAAATTCTTACATCAAAGAAGCAACCTGGTTTCACATCTTAGCAGTCCATGATATGTTCAATACTCTTCTCTAGCATTACAACTCAAAAGGCATTAATTTTTTTCCTGTCATCCTTAGTCATTGCCCAACTCTCAGAATCATAGCAAGCAACTGAGAAGACCATGGCTGAGATCAGGCACACCTTAGTCTCTAGACTGACATTGTTGCTCTATAGCACTCTGGAGAAGTACCTGACAGCAGGTCCTAAAGCAACTTGTCTTTTGATTTCCTGATTGCAGGTATCAAGAATGTTTATTGTGGATTTGAGCAAGAGAAATTGTTAACAACTTCAGTCTTTTCCCCTCATATCATGATGCCAATTTGCCTGGTGGTAAGACTCTTTGTTCCTTTGATGTTGATATGCAAGCCAATTTGAAGGCCACTGTCCTTGGCCTTCTGCAGCAAATGTTTCATGTTCTCCTCAGTTTTGTGTGCTGTTGGATTTATTCAATAGGAACTTTCTTTGCTTACAGAATAGAACTTTGCAATAGGGTTTCCCAGACTGACTTTATATGGAAGCAAATTACTAGATACTTTGTTCAGAAAGCCTCTAGTGAGTTAGAACATTTCAGTTAGCAACTAAGCACTTAACCATTGTGCAGCCATGTCTCTATGTGTGTGTGTGTGTTTGTGTGTGTATTTCTATTTCTATTCTTTTTTTAATTTTATTTTATTAATTTTAACGAACACTATTTTCTCCAACCCCCAGTTCATTCCTCTCTTTTTTTTCTTGAAAATCTGTTTTAATTGTCCCATTGCCACAGTGCTTATCAAAACCAGTTCTGATTAATCTCCTTTGTCAATGTGTCTTTTGCCATTCCCTATCATTCCTCCCTGAGAAAGACTTCACCCTGATTCATAAGGAAAAGGGGACAGCGTATTCTCTTAGCTACTTCCTGATGAAAAGGGACGCTGCAGGTTTCAGGGTGAAGATCTTCTCTCACTACTCTAAAGGGCCCTTTTGGCAATAGGAAACACGTAGACTATTGTGGAGACTGATTTTGGAATTTAGATGCACTATTTCTACTTCTATAATATATATATATATAGGGCTCTGGTAGCATAGTCCACAGCAAGTTGTGCTGCTAAGGCCTTGAGTTTCCGTCAGTTCAAATCTACCAGCTGATCAAAAACGGGAAGATGGGAAATTTCCTCCAGTTAACATTTACAGTCTTAAAAACTTGATGGAACTTTGCCGTAAGTTGGAACTTAATAGCAGTGAGTTTGAATTCTATACATGTGTGTATGTGTGCGTGTGTGCGTGTGTGCACACATGTGTATATATGTGTGTGTGTATGTATGTGTGTGTGTGTGTGTGTGTGTGTAGAATGATTAGTATGCAAGTGTTGGAAACAAAGAAGATTGGTAGTTCGAAAATATGACCAACAGGGTAGATTACAGTTGACATTTTTTCAAACTGAGATCATGGAAGAAAAAAACCCAAGCTTTGAGTTATAATACTAAAATGCTCTATGGAAAAAATATTGAATGACTTAGCAATGACAACAACAAAAATGGAAGAAATCACTGTACAAAAAAGAATTTATCTCTATTGAACCAATTAAGTTAGAGCATACAATTAAGAGCTAATTGTACTAAAGGAAGAAGCCTAAGCTGCACTAGAGGCATTGGCAAAAAATAAGGCTCTAGGAACTGACAAAAAACCTCTTGAGATGTTTCAGCAAACAGATACAGCTCTGATGTGCTTACTTGCTATGCCAGGAAATATGGAAGACAGCTACTTGGATAATCAACTGGAAAAGATCTTTCTTTAAATATCCCTAGCAAAAGAAGTTAATACAATTCAAAAATTACTGAAAAATCTATGGTAAATCCTTTTCATAGGGTTTTCAAATGTCTTTTATTTAGGAAGTAGACGGCCCATACTGCTTCCTGTTGTTGTTGATTTCTGTACTGCTTCCTAGTATATCTTAATCAGGGAGCTCCACCAAAACACATCCATGATAGGAAACCCTTTTGGAATTTGACAAACCAGTGGCAAAGATTTTGGTATCACAGCAACCCCAAATAATCTCAACACAGCAAACTGACAAGTGCTACAACTCTTAGAACAACGGTTTGTCCAAATACAATCAACATCAGGCCCGAGACTTTTAAATACAAAGGCCTGCCCACCAGATCCTGTTTTCCTACAGAAGAGGCTTTCCATCCAAACTGACTGCAAATGAAATTAGATACAGATAATCAGTTTACACTAAGGGATAGGTCTTAGAGATAGTGGAGTGCTCTTTGGGGGCAAGAATAATGAGGTGCTATTCTTTGGAGAAGGACATGATGTTGGGAAAGATGGAGGATTGGTGATGGAGAGGAAGAACTTCAACCAGATGGATTAACAGAATGACTGCCTCAGTGGGCTATGGTGTGTCAGGGAGTGTGAGGATGGTGCAGGGCAGAATTGAGTTCAGATCTTTTGTTCATAGGGTCACTATGAGTCGTACTTGACTCGACAGCACCTAACAACAACAACACGGTAAATCCTATAAATGCCCCAAAATGACTACTCTTAAACTAAGCTAGCTGAGCTCGTAGACTTGCTTTTCCAGTTTCTTCTCAGAATGAGGGCCGACTGTTATCCCAACTGTTTTTAATTATGCTTGCAGAACTAGATACACATCAAGCAGGTGATGGTTTTCCCCTTAAGCTGAGCTTGTTTACTACTAACATTTTCCCATCAGTCTATGTAATTATTAACTTTACTTGATAGTGGGAGTTGTTTGTGTGGAAATATAAAATAGTAATCTGTTATCCCGCCATCTTGAGTTATTATATGTTACCAAACTGAATTATAGCCTTTTTTACTTCCCTATTATAGTTCTGTGTGGTCTCTGAGTTATTACAATGAATTTTAGAACCAATAGAACAGTAAGAGTGGTATTGGGATGAGAAGAAAGGGGGTGTGTGTGTATGTGTCTAGCCTCATTGCAATTGATTTTATACTTGATGTTGCTGATGGGGACAATTTCCCTTTGTGGAATTAGTGGAGGCTGGATATAGCTGTCTCTATGCAGCCCCTGCTCTTTTAATATCTCTGCATCTGTATCTTTTCCCTGCATCTGTATCTTTTCACTGGACCAATTGGCAGCATCAGTATGGATGGTGAAGAGATTAAGATAGTTGTTTTAGTTTATGGCTCCACAGTCAACACTCTTGGTAACAGCAACCAGGAAATAAAGAGACAAATTGTATTGGGAAAGTCAGCTGTGAGGGACCTCTCAAGAGTGCTGAAGAGCAATGACATCAGGCTGGAGACTAAGGTGTGCCTGATCCGGGCTATAGTCTTTGCAATTACATGCTATGCATCAGAGAGTTGAATAGTGAATAGGGATGAAATAAAGAGAATTGATGCCTTTAAGCTGTGGTGCTGGAGAAGAGTGTTGAATATACCATGTACTGCTAGGAGATCAAACAGTTTTGTCCCGGAGAAGGTGAAGCCAGAATGCTCCTTGGAGTCAAGGATTCTGAAGCTTCATCTGACATACTTTGGGCATGTTCCAGGGAGGGTTAGGGTTAGGAGAGGGACATCATGTTTGGTAGAGTGGAGAGGCAGTGAAGGAGAGGAAGACCTTTGATGAGATGGATCGACTTTGTTAGTGGAGTGGTGGGAATGAGTGTGTTTGAGACAGATAGGTTGGCACAGGATAGAACAGCGTTTAAAGCTCTTGTACGTAGGGTCACAATGAGTTGCTAGCAACTTGATGGCACATAACAACAACAACAATAACAACAAACAAACAAAGAATTTCTTTTAGTTATCTTTGGTCAGTTTTTGGTCTGTCTGTGAATATAAACCTTGAGAGATTTTCCTCTGGGGAAAAACCCCCAACCTACATATCACTAAAATCCCTTTCAAGTAAAATCTTACTAAATATTTTTTTTTAATTGCTGGAGCATCACATTGACAGATTTGCTAAAAATTTGTGCTGGATTTATGAGACCATGGAAAAAGGTGTATCATTGCTAGGTGAGACAAAACTAAAAGAAGAAAAAACTAGAATAATGTTCATTTGTGTTTTATTGACTTCATAAAAAGTATATAAATCTTTTTTTTGCAAAATATATGAATCTTTTATTGACTATAGAAATCATCATTTGATGACGGAGATCATAATACATTATGGATAACATTGAAAGGAATGGAAATCCCAGAACACTTACTTGTGTTCTTACAGAACTTGTACATAGACCAAGAAGCCGTCATTAGAACAGTATGATGGTATCCCACATATTTTAAAATCAGAAAACGCTTGTTCCCAGAACATGCCCATTTCCCATATCTATTCAACTTGTGTGTTGAACAAACAGTGTGAACAGCTGGACTATGTGAAAAAGAAGGTGTCATCACAATGAAATATGAATTATCAATTTGCAATATGCAGATGATACAACCTACCTGTGGAAAGTGCAGACTTGCAACACATAAGATCAGATTCTACCTTCAATAAGTGGATTGCATATCAGCATCAAGAAAACAAAAATTCTTGCAACAGAACCAACAGAGAATATCATCATAAATGGAGAAAAGATTAAAGTTGTTGATTTAATTTTAAAGGAAACAATAACACCTTTGAAGCTGAAGTCAAGAACTAAAATGCCATATTACATTGGGAAAATCTGCTCTCAAAGACTTCTTGAAAATGCTAAAGAGCAATGAATGATATCAGTTTAAAAAACTAAGGTGTACCTGACCTAAGCCATGGCGTTTTCAATTGCTTCCTATGCATCTGAAAGTTGAACAATGAATAACTAAATGAAAAAAAGTACTGATGCCAATTGTGGTGTAGTCAAAATATTGAATATATCATGGGATTCCAACAGAAGAAAACAAACATACAAAAAACCCCAACCAAACACACACATAGTTTGGTCATGATAAATGAGATGCTATATAGGAAAGGTTTTTCAATTTGTAACATTCCATAATATCAGACATTCATGTCATCTTGATGAACGAGGTATTTTTAGTGTCCTAGAAGGCTTTTAACATTTTATGTATGCAACATTAATCACCTTTTTGGCATTTAAGTAAAATGTAATTAGTCAATTTTTGTGAGCCTAGATAAATTCAGGGGAGCTCTGGTGGCCTAGTGGTAAGAAGTTGCACTGCCAACTCAAAGGCATGTGGTTTGAATCCACTAAATGTTCCACAGGAGAAAGAAGAGCAATCTCCTCTTGTACTATTTACAGCCTCTGAAGCATCAGCTCTGAGTTGGTATATGACAACAAAAGACAAACTCATATATAACTATTCTTTGTAGTGGGATGCATCCTATCTCTATACCTTTCCAATCTATGTGCAGAACAGATCATTCAGGAAGCAGGGCTTTATGAGGAGGAATGTGGCATCAGAATTGGAGGAAGACTCATCAACAACCAATGTTATGCAGATGACACAACCTTGCTTGTAGAAACTGAAGAAGACCTGAAACATTTGCTGTAGAAGGTCAAGGACTGTGGTTTTCAATATGGATTGAAATTCAACATCAAGAAAACATTCACACCGCTAGGCCAATTGACAGCACCATGTTAGAAGGAGAAGGGATTGAGTTTGTTAACAATTTCCATTTGCTCGGCCCCACAATCAACACCCCTAGCACCAACAGTCAGGAAATCAAAAGATTAATTGTATTGGGAAAATCTGTTATCAGGGGCCTTTCCAGAGTATTGAGGAGCAACAGTGTCATTCTAGAGACCAAGATGAGCCTGATACAGGCCATGGTCTTTGCAATCACTTGCTATGCATCAGAGAGCTGGACAATAACTAAGGATGACAGAAGAATTGATTACTTCAAATTGTGGCATTAGAGAAGAGTCTCAAACATACCATGGACTGCCAAGAAAAGAAATAGTTCTGTCTTTGAGACAGTGAAACCAACTTTCTCCTTGGAGGCTAGGATTTTGAAGCTCTGTATCACATACTTTTGACTTATTTCAATTCTGATACTCTTGACCTTTGCCTCAATAATACCAGGCTCACTGCAACTAAACCAACCAACCCAGACAAGGCACAAAACTTCCTGCTTCCAACAACACTGAAGTAGAACATTCCAATGTGCCTTCAATAAGAGTGAAGAAAATATTCTCCTTACTACTGAGCCACCACAGCTCCCATAACTTAGTCCAGATGACTGTTAAATTAAGGCTTAACCCTTGTTTCCTTGTTCAAGTTATGGTTTAAGGAGCAGTAATACATGGCTTGTGGAGGGCCCTTGTATTTGGCTCCACTTTGGAGAAGTGATTAGACTCTGTAAGATGGGCGCTCTTGTTTTGGTTGAGGGTTGGTGTGGAATGTTTGGCTGTGTTTTTTTTAATTTGAGCCTCTTGTTTAGAGTCCATAAGATCTCCTAGAGGGCCCTTGTATTTAAAAATTGGTTGAGCCCAAGGATCAGGCCCAATGGCCTAGTGTTATTATATTTTGGAGAAACATTCTTTTAAATTGTACAGCACCCCTCTGTCAATTTGCTGTACTGAGGTAATCTGGGTTTGCTGTGATGTGGAACCTTGTGCTAGAGGGGTGTCAAATGCTGTATTGGTTGCCCATGGTGGACAGTGTTTGGTGGTACTCCCAGTTTAAGACAGGTTTGGGAGCAGGAATGGCATTCACTTTCTAAACCACATGCTTCTGGAAACTGTATGAACTTTGGGAAATGATGATAATTTTAGTTTTTTCATAGGGTTGCTATGAGTAATACTCAATTCCACAGCAATCAACATACTTGGGGCATGTTTTGAGGAGAGACTGGTCCTTTCAGAAGGACATAATGTTCAGAAAGGTGGAGGGACAGCGCAGGAGAGGAAGACCACGGGTGAGATGAATTGATACAGTAACTGGGCAATAGGGGTTGGTGTGTTGGGATTAGTGAGACTGGCTCAGGACAGGGCAGGCTTCAGAAATGCTGTACATAGGGTCACTATGGTTTGCAGGCAACTTGATGGCACCTAACAACAACAAGAAGTTGGATTAAATGAGTGGAGGAGAACCTTGAAAGGGAAGGGTAAGCAGTGGAGAGTGGAGGTGCTGGAATGTGGAGTCAGAAAACAAGAGTGGGCCAAAAGTTGATGGAGATGGTTTGTCATACAAACCTGACCGTACCATGGATTGTTTGGTAATTTTCCCAAGGTTGATCACTTCCATTAACCTGAAGGCCTATGCAAATTTTGAAATCCCAGAATGCTAGCTGTAGTAAAGAACATAAGGTTATCTCTTCCAAATCTCCTGTGTTTGGAGAAAGAAATTCTGTTGGAGGTTAAATGACTTACCTAAACTCACACAGCTAGTAGGTCTATGAAACTCACAATATTTTTACATCTTTGAATATACATAGTCTATTTTAAAGACTTAAAAAGTTAAAGATTCTATCTTGCATTTTTATCTGTTCTTATTTTTAAATAATATGTTCAACAGATTTAGGCCTCATCCTGTAGGCCTCATCCTTCTGGGTCAGGATCAGTATTGGATGGGTATGGAAGGCATTGATAGGCATATGGAACCAGAAGTGCTATGATGGCTAGTTACTCTTCCCAGAGTGACCACCATCTAGGAGAACTCTCTGCTCTGACCACTGGTTTATATCTACATTCTACTGCACTGTTGTTCTTATACTTTTTAATTTTTCTTGACCAGGTAATATATTTGTCTGTTTACCAAAAAACAAAACCCAAAACAAACCCATGGCTGTTGAGTCAGTTCCAACTCAGTTATGACTGATTGTTTTTGTTGCTGTTATGTGCTGTCAAGTCGCTTGCAACTCATAGCGACCCTATGTACAACAGCCCTAAACTCTGCTCGCTCGGTCCTGTGCCAATCGCACTGTCTCTGGTACACCCATCCCGATTATCCCAGTCACTGAATCAATCCACTTCATAGAGGGCCTTCCCCTCCTGTGCTGTCCTTCCACCCTCCCAAGCATGATGTCGCTCTCCAAGGACCAGTCTCTCCTTACAACATGTCCAAAGTATGTTAGACGAAGCCTCAGAATCCTTGCCTCCAAGGAGCAGCCTGGTTTAACCCTTTCCAGGATGAATCTGTTTTCCTAGAAGTTCATGGTACCCTCAAACTCTTTCCCAGCACCACAGCTCAAAGGAATCAATTCTCCTTCTATCCTCTTTAGTCACTGTCCAACTCTCTGATGCATAACAAGAGACAGCAAAGACCATAGCCTGTATCAGATGCACCTTAGTCTCCAGAGTGACACCATTGCTCTTCAGTTCTTTGGAGAGGTCCCTAACAACAGACTTTCCCATGGCAATACGTCTTTTAATTTCCTGGCTACTGGTGCAAAGAATGTTTACTGTGGAGCCAACCAAACTAAAGCTGCGAACAATCTCAATCTCTTCACCATCCATCCTGATGCTGCCAATTGGTCCAGTGGTCAGAATCTTTGTGTTCTTGACATTGAACCTCAATCCATGTTGGAGGCTGCAGGTCCTCCTCTGTTTCAGCAAGCAGGGTTGTGTTATCTACATAATGTAATGCAGATTGTTGATAGATCTTCCACTAATCCTGATGCCACGCTTCTCCTCATAGAGTCCAGCCTCTCAGATAATCTGTTCTGCATACAGGTTGAAAAGGTTTGTTGGAGATAGGACACATCCCTGGAGTACACCTTTCCCAACTTTGAACCATGCAGTGTTTGCTTGCTGTGTTTTGACAATTGCCTCTTGGTCCAAGTATAGGTTTCTCATTAGTATGATCAAGTGTCCTGGGATTCCCATTCTTCTCAGAGTCAGCCACAATTTGTTATGATCCACACAGTCAAACACCTTTGCATAGTCAATGAAACACCGATAGACATTCCTCTGGTATTCCCTGCTTTCAGCTAAGATCCATCTAACATTAGCTACAATATCCCTAGTACCACGACCCCTTCTAAACCCAGCCTGGACTTCTGGCAGTTATGACTGATAGATTTAGAAAATGTAAATATAGAAATAAAGCTCCAAGACTTTTGAAATTGGGTGGCTTTGGGAAAGGATAAAAATCAGAGTCATCTGTAGTTAAAACAATGATTAAATTTAATGGAGGTCAGGTGTTCTGTATTAGTTGGTTCCAGGACCAGAACTCTTCAGCTTTTTAACGTGTGAAATGGGTGGGACCCTTGTTACACTGCCACACTGCCTCTTGTCAGAAGGCCATTGGTACATCCTAGACAAGCCATTATCTTCCCTGTGTACAGAGTTCTGAGGCAATAGTGACTGCAGTGTGAAAAGTATAAGGTCAGAATCTGATCTGGATCCAAACCATGTCCCATACTGGGTGGAAAACGTAACATCAGGGTTCTGTTTCTTCATCTGCATATGTGAATGGTATCAATTTTGCAGTAGTATGAACATTAAAAGACCATACAGAGGTGGACTAGGTAATAAGTAAGCTGGAGTGAAATTGCTCACTGTCGTTGTTATTGTTATGCTCTGTCAAGTCACCTGAAGCCTGCCTTATCCTGATCCATTCTCATTGACTCACATATCTATTCCCATAACCCCAGTTATTATGTTAACTAATTTCATCCAAGGTCTTCCTCTCCTGTGCTGTCCCTCCACCCAAGCATTATATCTTTCTCCAAGGACTGGTCCCTTCTGGCCACATGCTCAAAGTATATGAGATGGAGCTTCAAAATCCTTGCCTCCATGGAGAAACTTGGTTTCATCCTCTCTAGGACAGATCTGTTTATTTTCTTGGCGATCCATTGTATGTTCAATACTCTTCCCCAGCACCACACTTCAAAGGAATTGGTTCTTCTTCTGTCATCCTTGGTCATTGTCCATCTCTCTGATGCATGGCATGTAATTGAAAAGACCATGGCCTGGAAACTTTTCACTACAGATTAGTAAAGAAACACAAGCAAACCCATGCTCACCTTGCTTTTTGGGTAAACTAATAGTATGACCATGTTAGTAAAAGGTTCAGTAAGTGGCTTTTGTATACTCAAAGGCAAACAGACCTTCAGTAAACATTGAGTCTGGATGAACCCCTGAAATGACTACCCTGAGGTAACCTTTAAGCTTCAGTTATTGAACCCAAGGTCTTTTTTCAACAAAAACTCCCAAGGTTTTCTTTAAACAACAACAACAACAAGAAAATAGTTTATCTTAATAGTAAAATCTGTCTGCATTGAGCATTGTACTATTTAAAAAAATTATTTATGCAAGAGTAAATTGACTTGAAAAGATTAGATGAGTCATTTATGAATACTGAATCTAAGTCAATGGCAACAAAGCAATTTGAGAAGAATGTACAACTTGAAGAATGTAATCAATGCTGCTGAGTTGTACATGTAGAAATTTTTAAGACGGTATACAAGACTATATATTCCCTGATTTTTTTTTTTTTTTAGAGTTCCATAGTGGTAGTTTACTATTTATTACCATTAGAGAGCTCTGGTATCTTGATGGATAAGAGGTTGCACTGCCAACCCAAAGACAGGCAATTTGAATTCAGCAGCTACTCCAAGGGAGAACTATGGGCAATCTCCACTCCTGAGATACACAACTTCTGAAAACCTGCTTAGAGGGTGAATTGATTCAGACTCCATAGGACACTACAATATTATTACCTTTAGGCAGTTCTAGTTTGACTTTTATGGCTTCTGTGATAACTGGAGGTGGGTTGCCAGGGCCAAACCTTAATGAGTTTAGACTGGCTTTGTATTCTAGAACAGTACCAGACAAGCTTTCCAAATGAGTTTTTGAAATCTGTTATAGAGGTGAACAGATATCTTCAAAAGAAACATCAAAGACATAGTTGTCACAAGTACCATTCACATCAGAAGAGTGCTTGTACTGTCTAGTCTATCAAACAGGAAGTTGTGTCATAGACTTCAGGATCTATTAAGAAACTTTCCAAACAGGAAGTCACTGGCCTCTTCTGGAAAAGTAATTTCATTACCAACAAATCAGACCAAGAGATACTATCTAGAGAACATATTGCTCAACCTAGAAAATATATTAATTTTTTTAGAAGAGCTGTTTTTACCATCTTTGATCTGTACTTTATGCCACAAAAATCTCCTGCAGAGAGTGGATTGCATTTCTAAAGGATGTTTGTTAATAAGGACAAAACAAAATCCATATGTCGATATTATTGAACAAGTGTGTGTTTTGATGTGTATTTATTTTTGGTAAAAAGAAAATAAATATTAAAAAAATACATGGAAGATGATGCATATAAAACTTTCTGTCATGTTATTGAAAAATTCTGGCATAATAAAATATTAATTCATATATTTTACTAAGCTTTTGTTAAAAAAGGTAATTCTTAGCCATCTATAACTTATTTATACAACAACAAAGTATTCCTACTTAAAAGAACAAAAGGTGAAAACACAAACATGACTCAGTTCTACTTGGAATTACTTAGTAGTTATTGTTTAAAAGATTCTTGGAAATGGTCATTTAGAATCTCAAAACAGAACTTCAACGATGGAACAAGGTAAAGAATTTTGACATTGAGTCTATCTTACTGTTGATTGGATAGTCATCATTCCTAAATTTCAGCAAGGCCACAACAAATATGTGAATCAGTACAGGCAAGTGGAATTTAAACAACTAAAATCAGGACCAAAGAGTCCTAGAAGAAAGTATTAGATAATAAAGAGCTCTTAGGGATTAGATTGTTTTCTTTTCCCTTGAACATTTGTGATCTGACTGACACAAAAGGGAAGAAACTGTGAAAACTAGGTTCCTTCTTAGTATATATTAAATTGTCATTGCTTAGATGTTGAAAATTTCTCTCTCTCTCTCTCTCTCTCTCTCTCTCTCTCTCTCATTACTGTTGAGTTGGAATTGACTCATAGCTGACCCTACCATGGGTTTTCAGAGGTCATAAATTGCCCAGGAGGTGATTATCCACCTTTCTCCCGGAGAGCAGCTGGTGGATTAGAATTGCTTGCCTTTGGGTTGGCAGCACAGAGCTTCCTATAGACTCCTTGTGTCTATTGTTGTTAGGTACAATCTCGTCAACTCATAAGTGACTCATAGTGACCTGATGAACAACAGATCTGAACTTTGCCCTATTTTACACCAACCTCACATTTCCCACCATGCTCAACGCTATTGCTGTAGTCACTGTGGTAATCCATTTCATTAGGGGGTCCAACTTTCTTTCACTGGCCCTCTAATTTTTCCAGCCCATGTGTTTCTCCAGCACTGGTTCCTCCTTAAAATATGCGCAAAGTAAGTGAGTGGAAGTTTCACCATCCTTGCCTCTAAGGAGCACTCTGGTTGCACTTTCTTCACTTGCACTTTATGTTGTTGTCGTTAGATTCTATTGAGTTGTTCATAGCAGCTCTATGAACAATAGTCTTGAACCATGTCCTATCTGGTGCCATCCTCACTAACTCTGACATACTAGAAACCATTGCTGCAGTCACTATGTCAATCCCACTCATGGAGCATCTTGTCTTTCACTGACCCTCCTCCTTTCCAAGGACCAGCTTTTCTTAACAACATGACCAAAGTATATGGTTGCTAAAAAAAAACAAACAACCCAAAATAAAAAAAAAAAACCACCAACCCACAAACCAAAGTATATTGTTGTTATGTGCTGTCAAATCGCCTGAGACTCATAGCAACACTATGTACAAAATAGTGTTACCTTATTAGCAGAGGCCCACCTGATGTGCCAATTAGAAATGATAATAGAGAAACTTTCTCAGTGGTTTCAAGCTGGTTTGTTTTTTAAATATTGTAAAAGAAAGTCGTTAATGCTTACCTTTTCCTTTACCTTTAACGAAATGCACAAACTGAGGCTCTACATCTTGATAGATGGAGACTGCTCTTACAGGGTCTGGGGGTCTGAAGAACTGTCAAACTTTATAACACTTGATCGAGGCCATCATAGCGCCTTCTATGAGGTCTTCTTTTATACTCTTTTCCTTTGGAAACACAGTGGGGGGTAGGGGATGGGGGAGATATCCCCTGGTGGCCTAGTGGTAAGAAGCTGAGCTGCTGCAAACTTGAAGGAACAGGGTTCAAATATGCTAGCTGCACTGCAGCAGAAGGATGGGAAATCTCCCTTGTAGGTAACTGCCTCTGAAAACTTGCTGGAGGGTCCGCTATGGGTTGGCTCTGACTCAACAGGACATAACAACATAGGGAGCTCTGGTGGCTTAGTTGTAAGAAGCTGCGTTGTAATCCCAAAGGCACATGGTTCCACTAGCTGCTCTGTGGGAGAAAGATGGGCAATCATTTCCTTTGCAATTAACTGCCTCTGAAAAGTCACTAAAGGGCCAGCTATGGAGCTATAAGTCAGTTCTGACTCAACAGCATAGAACATCAAGAAGAAGAGCTCTATATATGCATATAAATATATATAACTATATATATA
>NW_006399752.1:15482999-15497482 GCF_000299155.1 Elephantulus edwardii
TAGGGTCGCTATGAGTCGGAAATGACTCGATGGCACATAACAACAACACCCTAAAGGATGTTATTGTGTATCAAATATATTGAGCTCTCGTATTTTTGCAAAAGAGATAAAATTAGAAGGATGTTTGTAGTTTCTAACACTTAAACTAGGTTTTCAAGCCAGAGCTATCCTATAAAGTTGACTATCACTGCCCCATCTTGTTTCTTAGGCTGTAGTCTTTACAGAACTAGCCCTGGTGATGTCATACATTAAGCCCTGAATTGCTAACCAAATATTCAGTGGTTTAAACGCACCAGTTGTTCCATGGGAGGAAGAGGAAACCATCTACTCACATGAAGATTTATAGTCTAAGGGGAAGTACACCCTACGGGGCAAGTGTGGTCTTCACTGTGTGAACTGATTCAGTGTCAATGGGTTTAATCCCTACAGAAGAGAGTGGCAGAGTGATAAGAGGGCATCGAGCATCCAAGCAGATCTTGTACCAAGACTATTCTTTCTTAATTTAGGAATTTTAATACGTTTGAGTTTCAAGTATGTAAAAGTAATTTATATCTAAAAATTAAGTATTGAAATTACAGAATAAGTAACTTAAATAATAGGAAAGATTTGAGATTGTCCTTGAAATGCCACTCTCCACTTAGCTATGTTTTGATATCAATAGAGAAAAACAGGTGAAGTTATATTCTATGTATGTCAGGGTATGTTTGTATAGTACTTGAGCATATTAATCTTGTTCTATGTTTCTTTTTTGTTGTGGTTTTTTAAGGGCTGAGAAATTTAATATTTTGTTTTCTAGGGATCCTGATAATTTATAATTTTACTAGAAACTTTTTTTTAAAAAAAAGATTTCTAGGAGGTTTGTATTAATAACTATTGAACTGAAATGAAAAAATAAATAATAAGCATTACTAATAAATTCGGCTACTAATAGCTACTAATAAATACTTTGGCTGTTTGCTGAATCTGATGGCAGTCCTGATGGGCACGTGAAAGAAGTTTTTGGGATCATGTCTGGTGTGTACTACTGCTCTTTGCCCCTCAAGAGCGGGTGTCCTTGAGCCTTTGCCTAAGGTGGAAGTATGCTCAAAGGCGTGGCTTTTTCAAAAGAATATTTCTTAAATAAAACAGCAATCTTTTTTCTATTTGCTAAACTGAACAACTTGGTGTTGCTGTGATGCTGCACATTGTTCCATAGTCTTGTCAAATACCATAGTGACTGCCTGTTATATACAGTGTTTGGATGAGCTTCCAGATTGATTTATGTTGGGAAGCAGGCGTGACATCCACTTCCTAGATGACTTAATAATAGATGACTTAATAATGACTAACTAGATAACTCTGGAAACTCTAAAAACTCTCTAAACTCTATAAATGTACAGAAATGATATTAATTATAGAACAGAGTTCTGTACAGAATGATGTTAGTCAAAAAACAGAGTTCAAGTCTTTTGTACAAAATATACTCTCAGTCGTATTTGACTTGATTACACTTAACCACTGCTAAATGAAACTAGTGCTGTTATATTTGGAGGAACACTCTTCTGCTTTGCACATCACTTTTTGTCAATGTGCAGTATGAAGTAACCTAGGTTGCTGTGATGCTGAACCTTGTACCATTGGGGCATCAAATACCAGAATGATTTCCCAATGTGGACAGTGTTTGGTGGAGGTCCCAGTTGTAAAACAGGTTTGGAAGCAGAAGTGTCATCCACTTCCTAAACCACATGCCTATGGAAACTCTATGAACTTGGAGAAATGAAGATAGTTATGGAAAGGCATTAGGTCTTTTGTTCATAGAGTCGCAATGAATCATGCTTGACTTGATGATAATCATCAACA
Source organism: Elephantulus edwardii (assembly GCF_000299155.1). Taxonomy (NCBI): domain Eukaryota; kingdom Metazoa; phylum Chordata; class Mammalia; order Macroscelidea; family Macroscelididae; genus Elephantulus; species Elephantulus edwardii. Next base: position 15,484,839 of record NW_006399752.1, read on the forward strand.
GCAACAAATAAATATTAATATCTGTAAAGGTAAAGAAAATACACAAGGGATTAAAAAAACTCCAACCCCTGTGGAACATAGTAAATCTGAACAAACAAAAAAATATTAAACAATTTGATCAAATTTATTTTCTTGTCTTGAGCTATTTTTGAAGATATTAATGCCAGCCATATATTCCTGTTTACAAATTTAAAGGCCATTCATCTCCCAAATAGTTGATTATCTTATCTAATTTCTTATAAAATTCTATTCTACACTTCATTTTCTTTAATCTAGCATTTACTTACATTGTATTTGGCTTTGTAGGATGTTACACTGCCACCCTGTGGGCATGAAACTTTTTAACTTTGACTAAGATTGTTCTAGGAGTCTCTCACTGCCATAACTGTTAATTGTTAACTAGTTAAGGTTGAAAGTTGTGCCTACCAAGGGTTGACTTGAAAGATAAGCCTGGTGGATCCCCTTCTGAAAACACAGCCATTGAAAACCCTCTGGGGCCCAGTTCTATTCTGACATACATGAGAAGGACATGAGTTGGAGTTGACTCATTGCAAATGATTTAATATATAACTGGTGTCTTATAAATTAGTTCTGGTGGCCTAGTCCATAGGGAGTTGCACTATCAACCCAAAGGCAATGCCTCTCTGGCACTTCGAATACACCATCCTTTCTGTTGGAGAAAGATGGAAAATCTCCTTCTGAGTAATTTACAGCCTGGGAAGACTGCTGGAAGGTCAGCTATGATCCAGTTCTGACTCAACAACAATGTCATTGACTGACCTTATAAATTAATCTATTTATATATATTAGAATTTTTTAGTACACTATTAGTACTAAATAATTAGTATTTTATAGATTATTATTATTTAAAATCAGTATATTTGGTAAAAATGGGGTATTTTTTGCTATGTAGGAAATGAAAGAATAATTGTTTCCTACTAAAATGAAACTGCAGAATGATGAGTAATTGCCAAGGGCTGAGGCAGATGGTTATTAAAGGATGCTGGGTTGGTTTTGGAGATGTTAAACATTTTATGGAATTAGACAACAGTGTTGGTTGTACCCCTCTGTGAATGTACTAAAAGTAATTGAATGTATACTTTAAGTGATGAATTTTATGGAATGTGAATATTTCAATAAAGCTGTTTTGTTGTTTTCTTAAAACGTAAATTGATCTTTGGTGTTCCCACTGCAGCAGACTGTCAGCAAAAGAGAAAGATGAGCAGGAATGCAACATATGGAAAACTAATTTATGTGTGAAACTTTCCATAAGCAATTTCTTTCTGGTCTATAAACTGTGAAATCAATTAACTTGAAATGATCTAAAAGGGGCCCTGATGAGACAGTGTTTAAGCACACAGCTTCTAACTCCAGGGTGGAACCCACTAGTCACTTCACGAGAAAAAATTTAAAAACCCAAGCTCACCTGTATAAAGTTGATTCTGATTCATAGCCACCTTCCATCAGCTTTCCAAGGCTGTATGTCGTTTTTGTTGTTATGTGCTGTCGAGTCGCTTGCAACTCAGGGACCCTATGAACCACAGCTCTGGATCCTGCTGTATCTTAAGGCCATTTCATTATCGCTGACATATCTACCCCCAAAACCCCAGTCACTGAGCCAATCCATCTTATCCAGGGTTTTCTTCTCTTGCGCTATCCCTCCACCCTTGCAAGCACGATAGCCTTCTCCAGGGACTGGTCCCTCCTTACAACATGCCCAAAATATGTCAGATGGAGTTTCAAAATCCTTACCTCCAAGAAGCAGCCTGATTTCAACCTCTCCAGGATGAACCTGCATGTATGAATCTTATTGGGAGGAGACTGCTGAGTTGTAAGGACTAAATAAGCTGAGTGTTTTGAGTGAACTATGAAGCCTCTGAGGCAGCTGTTACTTATACAACAAAAACCCTGTTAGCTTGGAGTTTATTTTGAATCATATTGAGTCAATATATTTTAGAGTATACCTGTACTTTCGCAGGAGTAGCATCCACTTCCTAAACAACTTGCCTCCAGAAACTCTATGAACTTTGAGAAATGTTGATAGTTGTAGAGAGGCTTCAGGCCTTTTGTTCATAGGGTTGTTACAAGTCTTCCTCGACTCAAATGCAATAAAAAAAACAACTCGCACTTCTTAGGGTTGTCAATGGGGTTGAGAGCTCGATTGGGAACTGAAAGATTGACAGTTTGAATCCACCATGGAGAAATATGTGGCAATGACCTTCTGTACAGATTACAGCCTTGGATACCCTAAGGGACAGCTCTACTCTATGCTTGCTGTGAGGTGGCATTGACTACATGGCAATGGGGTTTGAATAGTCTTTCACAGACATACTGATAGACTTTTCTTCCAAAAAGCATGGATAGATTCCAATTGCCAATCTTCTGGCTTGTGGCCAAGTGTTTATCTGTTTGCAGCACCCAAAGACTCCTGTGTATTTATGCTTAAGCTTTTCCTTTTGTTTTTGTCACCTGTATACTGAAGACATCTAGGTAAAAGAATGCTGGCCCCTCAAAGAGAAAAGCCCTCTTCTTAGGCCGTGATAGGCCTTTGTCCTTTAGAAAATGGCTGTGGTTTGATTTAGCTGATGACTCCTTCTGAGGAGGAGCCGTTTGTCGGAAATTCACTTCAAAACTTTCCACTCCTCATTCTCCGGAATACAGGGTCGGGCTCGCCTGGACCTCAAGTTGCTCACAGGACTTCCGCTCCTGAAGCACAGGGTTTCATAATCTCATAAATTTTCTTCCTGAGGGATAAGCTCCTCCTTCCCACACTGTTTGTTCTTTTGTCATCTTTGTTTACTTTTGCCCAGTCACTTAGCGCTCTCCTATGACTCATATCACCATCTTTGACTGAGTATTTGCAATGTAATAGTGTTTGTAGTGCTACAAATCCTGGATAATAAGCAAAAGTTCTAAAGGTTTAGTGGCAGGTGGTTTCAATTGCTTTCTTTGGGCTTATTCTTATTTTCCTCAATATTGCCATTTCAATGCTTCACCATACTTTGTTTTCTTACCTTGCTCTACTAAACTTGGGCTTTCTCAGTCATAAAGTCACTAATTCCAAGCTGTTATTGCCACAGAACTGGCACAAGGACATGCTCCCTGACTTCACACTCACATCTTCCCACTCCTGACAGAAAAGTTAGTACCAACATGTCTTATTCCAATAATCAGTATTTCATAAATTTAATTGTTGAATTTATGAAGTAATTATACATTTATTTATTAAATATTACAGAATAAAGTCTATTAAAGACCTATTACAGATACTAAATAGACATTTAATAAATCTATTGAGTAGTGATTCTGTTAAATAAAAAGCTACTAATTTTTTAAAGATAATTTATGTTTACATATTGATAGTTTCCTAGAAATTTGTTAGGCAATTAAATGCTCAGAGAAAAGCTGTGGCATTTCTTTTTTTTTATGTTCAAGGATTTATTAATTACAAAGGTAGTTTTTTAAAAGCACAAACAGTGACTTTACACATGGACCTCACCTGATGGATGAACTGCATAGGCAAAGACTTAGACAATTTTTTTACATAGTATTCCCAATATCTTTCGCAAGTTTGACAAATCTGTCTTTTTTAAAATTATTATTAAATTTCATTAGTTTTAATGAACATTTACAGAGATTTTGGGTTTGCATTCATTCATTGTTGCACTGTTTTCTCTACCCTCCTCCCCAGTTCGTTTTTCTTCCCCCCCCCCGAATGTCTGTTTTAATTGTCCAATTGCTGCAGTGCTTGTCAAAGCCAGTTCTGATTAATCTCCTTTGTCAGTGCGTCCCTTGCCATTCCCTATCACTCCTCCCTCAGAGAGACTTCACCCTGATTCATAAAGAAAAGGGGATGGCGTAGTCTCTTAGCTACTTCCTGCTGAAAAGGGACGCTGTAGGTTTCAGGGTGAAGGTCTTCTCTCACTACTCTAAAGGGCCCCTTTGGCAGTAGGAAACACATAGACTATTATGGAGACTGATTTTGGAATTTAGATGCACTGTTATCAATTGTGCTTAGCCGTACATGTTCATATGCTGAAGATGTATCATGGAAGTATTACAGCCTAGAAGACACAAATTTAACTAACAAGTCAAAAGTACGTGAGTAAAAAATTAAAAAGCAATAATATTCCGAGTAGAGGTTCTAATAGTGGCAACTGTGGCATTTTTAAGTGTTTATAACCTGTGGGGGATATAGACTTACACGAGATAATTAGAGATGGAAGTTAAAGTCAACAAATGATTGCAACTGTGAAGATTATTAGCTAAGGGAGCCTACAAGGAGTCAAGGAACCATATATATGATGAAACTAAACCTGCTGTTGTAGGTAAGCTGTCCTGAGGAAATGGTTTTGGGTGGGGAAGGGTAGGAATTAGTCAGCCAGAAGAGTCTTCTAGGCCAAGGGGGGAGTTAAGGGCAGACCCTCTGGAGAAGGGAGGAACCTGAAGGGGTGTCCTAGTGGCAAGAAACTGTGCTGCAATCCTGACGGCACGTGGTTCAAATCCACCAGCTTCTCTACAGGAGGAGGATGGGTGATCTCCTCCTGGGTGATTAACTGCCACTGGAGGGTCAACTCGGGGTTGATTCTGACTCTATGGTATATAACAACAACATAATTGAAGGAGACCAGAGATAGAAGGCCCTGAAACCTCAATTTTAGGTAGATCATGGAGATTTTGAAGATAGTATAGAATAGTGCAGAGTTTTGATCTGTTGTTTAGAGGGTTGATATGAGTCATAGTCAACTGGACAGCATCTACTGTAATAATGTTTATCATATCAAGTTGACAGTTCCCATCTACAGGCTACTCTGAGGAAGAAAGATGAACAGTCTCCTCTGGCAAGTATTTAGAGCCTCAGAAACCTGATAGAATGTCTTGATGAGTCAGAACTCACTCCATGGCTGTGGCATGGTTTTTATTGATATAGAATTAAATTGAATGGATTTTGTTTATACTTAGAAGTTCTTTAAACCCGTTTAAGACAATTTTGACTTAATCCTCAAATTCTGACATAGCATCCTGCATTGGTTTCTGAGGCTGTGAATCTTTGCAGGAGACTGCCCACCTTTCTCCCGTGAAGTGGTCATTATACTTGCACTGCTGACCTTAGATTCATAGTTGCGTTCCTTTGGGTTCTCAAGGTTATGGATTACAAAGGAGGAGGCTCATCTTTCTCCCTATGAGCCAGTGGTGGATTCTAATCTCCACAGACTAGAGGCCTTTGGAGAGCAACTCCATACTGATATGGCATCTGTAGTTGTTATGTGCCATTGAGTTGGAACCAACCCAGACTGAAACTCCAGCAGGCTTTCAGAACCAGTAAATCTGACAGGAGAAGATTGCCCATCTTTTTCTTGCAGAGTGACTGGTAGAATAAAAATGTGTTCCATATGGATTGAAGCTCAACATGAGGAAACCAAATTACCACTGGGGCGATAGGCAGCATCATGTTAGATGGTGAAGAGATTGAGATTGTTAACAGCTTTAGTTTGCTTGGCTCTGCAATCAATACTTAGTACCAGCAGCCAGGAAATCAAGAGATGAATTGCATTGGGAAAGTCAGCTATCAGGGACCTCTCAAAAGTACTGAAGAGCAACGACGTTAGTCTGGAAACAAAGGTCTGCCTGATCCAGGCCATAGTCTTCACAATTGCTTGCTGTGTGTCAAAGAGCTGGGCAATGACTAGGGATGATAGAAAGAGAATTGATGCCTTTAAGCTGTGGTGCTGGAGAAGAGTATTGAATATACCATGGACTTCCAAGAGAACAAACAAGTACGTCCTGGAGAGGGTGAAGATTCTGAGGCGTTGTCTGACATACTTTGGACATGTTGCAAAAAGGGACTGGTCCTTGGAGAGAGATGTCATGCTTGAAAGGATGGAAGGACAGAGAAAGAGGGAGACCCTTGATGAGATGGACTGATATAGTGACTGGGGTAATGAGATTAGGTTTGTCGGAGATAGTGGAGTTGGCACAGGAAGAACAGATTTGAGGGCTGTTGTACATAGGGATACTATGAGTCACAAGTGACTCATTGGCGCATGACAACCACCACCACCACTACCACAGTGGTAACACAGTTCTTTACCACTAAGCCACCCAAAGGCTAGCAACAAAAAACCCCAACTTGTTGCAATGGAGCTGGAACTAACTCGTAGTTGACCCTCCAACAGGTTTCATATGTAAGGAGACTGTACATCTTTCTCCCAAGGTGTAACTGGTGAATTCGCACTGTCAGTGTGGTTGGGCCTTTGAGTTAGCTTTGTAATACCAGCCATGGTATTTTTTTTTTAAACTTTTTTATTGTGATTTTAACAAAAGTTTACAGAAAACTTGCATTTCCATTTATTCATTGTTGCACATTTTCCTCCCTATCCCCCCAGAATGCTTTCCACTTTTAAAAATTTATTCATTATTGCACAATTTCCTCCTGCCCCTCCCATCCCAGCGAACAACGCAGGAATAAACATGGGTGTGCTTATATCTGTTTGAGCGGTGGTTCTGATTTCATTAAGGCAGATTCCCAGTAATGCAATTTCTTGGTCAAATGGTATTTCTATTTCCAACTTTTTGAGAAAGTGCCATACTGCCTTCCATAGTGGTTGTACCATTTTACACTCTCACCAGCAACAAATAAGGATTCTAATTTCTCCACAACTCCCGCCAGTATTTGTTGTTTGCTGCTCTGTTGAGCTTTGCTATTGTTACTGGGGTGAGATGATATCTCATAATTGTTTTGATTTGCTTCTCTCTTAGAGCTAGGGATTTTGAACATTTTGTAAAGATAAATAACCCAATTGCAAAATGGATACAGGATATGAACAGACACTCCACCAAAGAAGACATTCAGATGCTGAGCTCTTTCTAAGTAGCATAGTAAAGTCCTAAGAAAATGCAGAAGCTGAAGACTAAGACTCAAGTGTGGGGAGTACATACAACTTTGCTTTTCTTTCTATACAGTTCCCAGGTATGCTAAAGACAGTGTTTGTAAATGGGAACATGGAGGCAATCGTCTTACCACAGCTCCTTTGACTTGCTTGTTGGAGATTCATTTACAGGTTTACTTTTTCCCTTGGGAAATTTTATTTATTTTCCTAAGGAACAGTTGGAAGTAGAGATTCAGGATAAGTTGCAGGGAAGAAAAAGCTATGGTTCTCCTGAGATACTGAAAAGAAATGTCTTGTATGGATTAGTTATTGAGAAATCCACTCAACAACCTAATAGGACTTTGGAGTGAATACTTAAGTAAGAATTCAAAAGAAGTTTAAAGCATAACATATAAAACAAGGAAAACATTTAAAAAATGACAATGGCATCTGATTTGTTTCATTCACACATACAATACAGGACACAGGATCATCTGAGTTGCGGACTAAGCTTGTGGTTTAATTAAAACTCATCTTTCATATTTTTGGTGGAATAAACTACCAGTAAAATAGAAATACACTGTTTTTGTACATTAAATTTTTCCTATTTCATAATCATGCTCAACATTCATAAACATTTTGAGAGCAATTATAGATAGCATAGTGAGTTGTTTTTATGCAGCCTTTCTAACCATTATCTTCTAACTTTCCAAAATGATTGGATAGAGGCCTCAATCTTGCAAGTGATTGATTCTTTACTACACAAATGGAATGATTTAACAACCTCTGAAGGCATTAGTCAGTTTGTGTGTTTCTAGCTGTGTGGAAGTTATGTAACCTCAGGAGACTCAACTATAAAATACATCTAGTTATAGTCCTGTATCTCTTCCACAACTGTTAAAATGCTGGGGCAATCCAAAATTTAGGGTGGAAGAGAACCACCAGAAGTATTCTGAATTATATGAATATTTCAACATGGAGAAATGAAACTTTAGGTATATTAATATAAAAATTCACATATTGAATCTCAAAAAAATTCCATTATAGACTCTTTTTTTCTTAATGATTGTTTTGTTGGCTTGCATACAATAATTTATTTACATTGTGTTTCATTCATTTACATTGTGTTTTATGCAGACCTTTATTTGCATTGTGTTTCATATAATCATTTATAGACATTGCATTATATATCATTAATTGCTATTAAGCTATGCCTAATAATATGCCATCTTTTCAAGTTTCCAATGAACCTTTCACTCCTTCATCACTACCACTGCCCCTATCATCTTCCCACTTAACTCTACTATTCTGATATCCACTCTTCGCTTTTTTCAGTCCCTTACCCCCATTCCTCTTTTCCTTTTGGACATTTATACACGCCTTACTAGTTATCCTTTTATTCTCACAATAATGGTCTTTGTGCAATATTTGTCCTCATGAGACTGAGTTAGTTCACTCACCATAATACTCGCTAGAATCTTCCATGTTGTATAAAATTTTATTAAATTGCTGTCCCTTTTTGCTGCATAGTATTTTACTGTATGAATATACCACAATTTCTCAATCCATTTGCTTGTTAATGGGCATTTGGACTGTTTTTGTCTTCTTGCTATTGTATATAACACTGATATGTACATAAGTGTTCATGTTTCAGTTCTAATATCCTTAGGGTATATTCCTAGCAGTGGAATAACTAGGTCATATGGTACTTCTGTGTTAAGCTTTTTGAGGAAATGCCAAATTGCCTTCCAGAGTGGTTGTATCATTTTACAAAACAACCAACAATAATCTCTCCACATCTGCAACATTTTTATTGCTTGCTGTCTTGTTAAACTTTGGTACTGCTACTGGAGTGAAATGGTATCTCATTGTTTTTTATTTGCATCTCTAGGATTACAAGTGATTTTGAGCATTTCTTCATGTGTTAGATTGCTATACAGATGTCTTCCTTCATTAGAAGACTTTTTATATCTTTGCCCATTTTGTTATTGAGTTATGAGTCTTTTTCTGTGTAGAGCTGAAGTATTTTGTAAATGTTCTTTTTGAGATCTTTATCTGAGATGGTACTGTCCATTGTATTTTCGCAGTCTGTAGATTTTGTTTTCACTCTTTTGGTAAAAGTTTTTGATGCAAATAGAGACTTAATTTTTAGAAAGTCGCATCCATCAATTTTATCCTCTCCTGGTTGTGCACTTGTGGCTGTATTTACAAGCATATTTATGGTGTAGGTTAAGGGTCCTAAGTTTAGTTCCATTTTGTCTCTTATGCTCCTTATGATTTTGCGTTTTACCTTGAGTTGATTCTTGTGTATGGTATGAGATGTGGCTCCTATTTCAGTTTTCTACAGGTAGATGTCCATTTTTGTTAGAATCATTTTTGGGTTTTAATAGAAAGCAGGACTGTTGTTGTGCCTCATAGTGACCCTATGTACAACAGCCCTAAACTCTGCTCTGTCCTGTGTCGATCGCACTGTCTCTGACACACCCATCCTGATTACCCCAGTCACTGAATCACTCCACCTCATGGAGGGTCTTCTCCTCCTGTGCTGTCCTTCCACCCTCCCAAGCATGATGTCCCTCTCCAAGGACCCGTCCCTCCTGGCAACATGTCCAAAGTATGTCAGACAAAGCCCCAGAATCCTTGCCTCCAAGGAGTAGCTTGGTTTAATCCTCTCCAAGATGAATCTGTTTGTTTTCTTAGCAGTCCATGGTACATTCAGTACTCTTCTCCAGCCCCACAGCTCAAAGGCATCCACTCTCCTTCTGTCCTCCCTAGTCATTGTCCAACTCTCTGATGCATAACAAGCGATTGCAAAGACCATGGCCTTTATCAGGCGCACCTTAGTCTCCAGAGAGACACCATTGCTCTTGAGTACTTTAGAGAGGTCCCTAACAGCAGACTTTCCCATCGCAATACGTTTTTTGATTTCCTGACTGCTGGTGCCAAGAGTGTTGACTGTGGAGCCGAGCAAACTGAAGCTGTGAACACTCTCAATCTCTTCGCCATCCATCCTGACACTGCCAATTGGTCCAGTGGCGAGAATCTTTGTCTTCTTGACATTGAGCCTCAATCCATACTGAAGGCTGCAGTCCTTCACCCTTCGCAGCAAGTGCATGAGGTCCTCCTCAGTTTCAGCAAGCAGGGTTATGTCATCTGCATAATGCAGATTGTTAATAGATCTTCCACCAATCCTGATGCCACAATTCTCCTCATAGAGCCCAGCCTCTCGGATAATCTGCTCTTCATACATGTTGAAAAGGTATGGGGACAGGATGCATCCCTGGCGTACACCCTTCCCAATTTTGAACCATGCAGTGTTACCCTGCTCTGTTCTGACTACTGCCTCTTGGTCCAAGTATAGGTTTCGTATTAGCACAATTAAATGTTCTGGGATTCCCATTCTTCTCAGAGTCAGCCACAGTTTGTTATGATCCACACAGTCAAATGCCTTTGCATAATCAATGAAACACAGACATTCTTCTGGTATTCTCTCCTTTCAGCTAAGATCCATCTAACATCAGCAACAATATCCCTAGTACCATGACCCCTTCTAAACCCAGCCTGGACTTCCGGCAATTCTCTGCTGATGTGCTGTTCTAATCGTTTTTGGATAATCTTCAGTAGAATCTTGCTTGCATGTGAAATCAATGACACTGTTCTGTAGTTTCCACACTCAGTTGGGTCACCTTTCTTTGGAATGGGAACAAATCTAGATCTCTTCCAGTCAGTTGGCCAAGTGGTTGTTCTCCAGATTTCTTGGCACAACTTGGTGAAATGAAAATTAGGCAATTGAATAAAGAAATACACATCATTGCTAAATCTGTAGTCAGGGTTTCTTAATTTTTTTGTGCTTTAGAAGTTAAACAGTAACTATAGTATTAATAATGTCCAAGATAAAGCACTTTGCTTACACAAGTGGTTTTTATTTTTAAGTGGTCAAAGTGTTCTTGATGAAAGTACTGAGAAACCTTTTTTTTTAAACATAAGAAGCTAAAAAAAAAACAATGAAAGGACAAATTATTTTAATTTGTAAGCAAATAATCTCGTTATATTAGCAAAGAGTAACTCTCTGTTTCAATTAAAATATCATTTTTATATCTCAATTAAGGAGCTCAGCTGGATTAGAAGTAAAAAGCTGCATTGCAGTCCCAAAGGCACATGGTTCACAACCAGGACAGGATGCACAATCTCCACCCATAAGATTTACTGCCTTTAAAAATACACTGAAGGGAAAAAAAATACACTGAAGGGTCAGTTCTGATTTGAAGGCACATTACAACAAACTTCACTTAATAATAAACAAAATTATATTGTTACTGAGTGGCATTGAGTCTGATGTTCAGATTAGGAAATTAAAGGAGAGAGAAGTTTAAAAATTTCTTTGGACACTTAAGCTCGTAAACAGTAGAGTCAGGATTGGTGTTATTGTTTAGGTGTCTTCGAGTTGAGTACAAGTCGTAGCAACCCTATGAACAACAGATCTGAACCCTGTCCTTTCTGGTACCATCCTCACAATCTCTGACGCACTCAAGCCCATTGTTGCAGAAACTGTGACAATCCACCTGGTTGAGGATCTTCCTCTCCTTTGCCATCCCTCCACCTTCCCAAGCATGATGTCCCTCTCCAAAGAATAATCTCTCCTCGCAACTTGCCCAAAGTGCGTGAGATGAAAATTCATCTTCTTTGCTTCCAAGGAACACTCTGGCTTCACCTTCTCCAAGACTTATCTGTTTGTTATTTTGGCAGTCCATGGGATCTTTAGCACTTTTCTCCAAAACCATAGTTGAAAGGCATCAATCTTTCCTCTGTTATCCTTAGTCACAGTCCAATTATCAGAGGCATAGCAAATGACTGAAGAGACCATAGCCTGAATCAGGCACACCTTAGTCCTCAAGCAGACATCACTCCTCAATAATTTGGAGCATTCCCTGACTGAAAACTTTCCCACTGCAATATGTATCCTGATCTCCTGACTGCTGGAACCAAGGGTATTGATTGTGGATCCAAGCAAAATGAAGTTGTTGACAGTCTCAATCTTTTCTCCATCTATCACGATGATGACTGGTAGTCCAGTGGTGAGGATTTTTGTTTTGGTGTTTAGATGCAATTAGTAATGAAGGCTGCAGTGTTTAACCTTCTGTAGCAAGTGCTTCAAGTCCTCCTGACTTTCAGCAAGCAAGGTTGTGTTATCTGCATAACAAAAGCTATTGATGAATATTCCTCCAATCCTGATACCACTTTCTTTTTCATAGAGTCCAACTTCTCAAATAATTTGTTCAGCATATAGGTTAACTAGGTATGAAGAAAGGCTACAACCCTGACACATACGTTTCCTGATTTCAGACCATGCAAGTGTTCCCTTGCACTCTTCTCACAATAGCCTATTAGTCTAGGTATAGATTTCACATGAGCATAATTAAGTGTTCTGAAAGTCCCATTCTTCTCAATGTTAGATATAAATTGTTATGATCCACAGAGTCAAATGTCTTTCCATAGTCAATAAAGCACAAGTAGATATTCTTCAGGTATTTTTTGCTTTCAGTCAGGATCCTTCTGACGTCAGCAATGATATCCCTGAGGCTATGGCCTCTTCAAAATCCACCTTGAATATCTGGCAGTTCCTTGTCTATGTACTATTCTAGCTGTTTTTGAAGGATCTTCAGCTATATTTTGCTGTTATGTAAAAGTCAGGATTAGACATAGGATAACTTCAGAATGCCTGTTTTAACCACAGAATTATTCCCAGGAGACAGATTAAGGGCTGTGGGGGGGTGG
>NW_006399752.1:15497867-15506045 GCF_000299155.1 Elephantulus edwardii
ATATGAGTAATTAAACATATGGTAAACAATCATAAATGATGTAGTGAGTAATTAGCAGAATTCCCACCCCCTCCCCCCCTTTTCATTAGTTTTTAAGTATCTGTAATAAGGCTGCTATTGGAACTTTTCCTTGGTGGCCTAGTGGCAAGAAGCTGCGCTACAATCCTGAAAACATGTGGTTTGAGTCTGTCAGCTGCTCTGAGGGAGAACATGGGCAATATCCTCCATAGTGATTAAGTGCCTCTGAAAACTCACTTGGAGAGTCAGCTATGGGTCAATTCTGACTATGGTACACAACAACAACAACAACAACAACAAATCCTCACTTACTTTCGGCATGTTGCCAGGAGGGACCAGTTCTTGGTGAAGAACATCACTCTTAGAAATGTGGAGGGACAGTGCACGAGAAGGGAGACCCTGGATGAGATGCTGGTAGATGTGTTGGAGGCAGTAAGATTGGCTCGAGATAGGTCAGGATTCAGACCTATTGTGTATGGGGTCAGTATGAGTGGCAGTTGACTCAATGGCACCTAATAATAACACATCTTCTCCCTGTCTCAACTCAAAGTTGCAAGGTTCGAACTATGGGTATGAGCATATCATACATTGTGAGGATGGTGCAAAATAGGGCAAGATTCAGATTTGTTATTCACAGCATTGTTGTGAGTGGTAGTCAACTCAATGGCACCCAACAGCAACAAACAACAGCTAAAATTTTGTTCAAAGACACTTTGAGTGAACACATTTGACCTGCCTTTACCTTTTGTTCTATAATTAAAATATCAGACTCACAGAGTTAGAATCAACTCTTTTGCTCACCATTAAGCAGCTTTTCAAGAAGCTGTACATTTCACAGGAAGATATTGCCCATCTTTTTCCTGTGGTGTGCTGATGGATTCAAGCCAACAGAGAAATACTGACCTTGGACTAAGAGTACAACTTGCTATAGATTATACTACCAGTGTTCCCTGTACTGCACTTACGGAATATTTTAGAATTTGAGGGAGCTTGAGTGGTGAAGTGGCTCATTTCTTGGCTTTTTACTCAACAATAAGCTATTTAATCTCAGCAGCCTCTCTGTAAGAGAGAGATATGGCAGCTTCTGTAAAGATCGCAGCCTTGGGAACCCAATAGGGCCATTCTACTCTACCCCGCAGAGTCACTAGGAGTTGGAATTGATGGGCAGCTGTGGGTTTAGGATTTTCAGGTTTTAATTCTAACTCGAGATCAACTGTGAGGTTTTTAGGTTCTATTTTTTTCAAGTCTTGATGCGAACATTTAAACATGTTATAGTTGGTAATATATTAACTAAATCTATAGTCTGTGCACAGAAGTTTTGTATTATAAATGGATAATCAGTGAGGACAAATCTTTTTCACCTTTAGGAGACATTGCACACCAAAACCAAATATGCTGCTGTCTAGTTGATTCTAACTCAGCAGTTTTCATCAGCTACCACCAGTTTTCCCAGGCTACAAATCCTAGTAAGAGCAGATTACCTAATCTTTCTCTCTTAGAGCAGATCGTAGAGTCAAACTTCCAGTCTTTCTGTAAGACACATGATACCAGTTGTCTGTAAATTACTGCCTCCTCTTTCCTTCCCAATCATTACCCATAGTGCCTAACTATACAGATATTTCATGCTTTCCAGTTTTCTGAGACTGTGAACAGGGCTGTGCTCGCTAAAACCATGCAAGGTGATCTGAATGATGAGGATCTAACAACAGTGGCCAACTCTGTGGCCAGCACCCCTTCATCCTTGTGCTGCACACGGTTTTTATTATCATTTATTGAAAGAGTTCCAACTCAAAATTTAAAAGGACGTTCCTCTGATACTTCCAATTGTCACATAGAAGAACAATGCAAAAATATCTGCTCTTAAATAGTTAACTCTCAGCTTTCCAGAATTAACTGTCAGGGTTCACTTCCATACCTTGCAGACTTCAAATACTTTGTCTGGTTTTCCACTTAGTTTTATCTTGATTTTAGGCGAATTGGAAATCTTGTACACTATTTCTTTTCCAAGGCGGTTACACTTGTACATATCTCAAGTATCTATGGTGGCTAGTTTCTGTCTCAATAGACCTGATAAGGCAGTATTTTAGTTAATATGTAGTGAAGTTCTGAGAGTGCTCTACCTAACTTCCCTGTCTTCAACTCACCCTAGGAATACCTGTGTGCTAATTTCAGCTTTGTTTGTCCTTTAATTTTAAAATATGTATTTGGCGCCAAAGGATCCTGTTTCCTTCTCTGCTGCATCGCCTGATTCAGGCACTTCTATTTTTCCAATTCTTATTTGTTAGAATTGTGCTACTATTTGCCAATACATAGAGGGTCAGGGCACAATTCCCTGCATAGTTGAACCAGCCTCAAAACAGTAAAGTGGTGGATGTTCCTCCTAAGGGTTCCAGTTTCAGAGTGTGGACGAGTCACCTGCTTGCTGAAATGCAACTTGCGTTTTCAACTTTGTTTACTTTGCATGTGAAGCACTCTTCTAAGACCTAACCTTTAATCTGTGAGAGACTATCTTTTATGGGCGTGAAAGAGAGCTTAGTCACGACATGAGTGTAATGTGACTGTTGCAACAAGGCTGGATTGAAAGGTCTAAATTACAAGATCTAAATATTATCTTAAAAGGCAAAGATATTCTAGCATGTTAAACAGAAAGCAAAACACTTCTCAAGCCACTCTTTCAAGTAACTGAAGTGATGAAGCCTAAAGAATTCATGGATTGAAATGGAGACAATGAGGACAGCCATCTAGAACCCTGCCCGTGGGGAAGTGATGAAGGACATTTACTGGCTTATCCTGAAACTTGTCAACTTTGCAACCGTTGGCTGCATATGGATTTCTGTGGTCCAGCCTACCATCTTAAACAGCTGCCTCAAGTCATGTGTACTTAACCTGGTAAGTTTTAGCCGTCTAATAGTTATTACTACAGGAACTAGAGCAAACAGGTTCAAAGTTACTGTAACTGAATTATTCAAAACTTTTCTCATGCAATATCTCAATATCTCAAGGCAATAAAAAGGATGTATTTTTTTCTGAAATAGGTTAGAAATACTGATTTATTGTTAAATTCAGAATACTAACTTATATCTCAGATGGTAGAACAAGGCTACTTGTTTCTTTATCCATTTTAAAATATTTTATTTGGGTGTCAGGATTTGCGCAAAGGAGGCTTGGTAAAACGACGTCAGTTTTGCATGCTTTTTTTTTTTTTAAATCTTGATTTTAAGTCATTTATTACAAAACCATTCATATTTGTCTAGAAATACAAAATAAGTTTGGCGACACTGTAATGCTATCTAGTTCCAAACAGACAGTATCATTTATATAAGCTGATGGCTGTATGGGGGTTGGAGACCAAGGGAGCACATACAGTCCCATGGAAAGGTTATTTGCAAATGCCTTCATTATATTTGTATATTGTGATAATTTTTTTGTATCTGTGTTTTCTGATATAGATATTTGTGGGGTTTTTCCCCCCTCATTTCTGGGTTTCATGACAATATGCATGCAGGATATGTTTTCTTCTTTTTTTTTTGTTATTATGATTTAGTTAAAATAGTCAATGAGTCCAGTTTAAAAATGTAATATAGTCTGGCTAGGAAAAAAGAGATTCCTCTTATCCAAACTCACAGGAGAGGAAACTGCAGGGGGGTTTGCATATGGCATTGCTTAAGGGGAAACTTTTAAAAATAATGAAAGCACTAAGCATAGTACTTGTTGTGACGCTAACTTATAGTGATAGAATTTTGTGATACATTAAAAGAAGACTTTATTTGGGTTACACCCAAATTAACCATGAAAATTGAAGATGTTACACAGGTCATAGAACGTTAACAAAACCCTTGACATTTTTATAGATCTTTCTTGAAGACTGCATTGTAGTTTGCTGTGTTTTTTTGTTTGTTTGTTTGTTTGTTTTTTAAATGTAGCTTTTTGGTAGTTGTCAGGTACAATTAAATAAAAGAAAATTGAGGAATAGAACTATTAGTTTCTTTTTAATGATTTGTTCTCTATAATTATCGCAGAATTATATATTTACAAGTTATTTATAAAATAGAAAATGGGGGAAAACTGTAATCTCATCACTTAACTTTTGGTCATAATTTATTTTAGACTTTTCTCCCTTTATACATACTTTTACACACAACCTCTAACTTTTTCCACTTAATATTACATTAGAAAGGATTCTTCTGGTTGGAAATAGCATTTTTAATATGGTTGAGGCATTTCAGCATTCTGTTATTGTTAAGATTAATTTTAGTTGTTTCCAATATTGTAGTCTCCATTTTATTTTACTTTATTGTCATCTCATCTTCCTGTGTGGGTTCCTTGACTTCACAGTTGGCAGTAGAAGCAGACAGTTTGTTCCTTTGTTGAGTTGCCTTCCGCTCACCACCTACAGAGAAGGCACAGCTGATGTGTGTGGTGGGAACTGCAAGAGAGACATGGTTGGCCAACCTGATCAGTGAATGTAAAAAAATGCCCCTTTGGGCCTCCCACACAGAGCCTGGGAGACAAAAGTCAGGAAAAGAAGCAATTGAATTGTAGCAATGGATCAGGAGAGAGCATATGTAACATACCTGAGTTGTGCTTTCTGGAATGTTTTTGAGCCATCCTTTTTTTACATGGTCTTTTACAGTAAAAGGTATTATTAGTTTTTTTTTAAGTGGTGGGTTGGTTTTTTTTGTGGTTGTTTTTAGTGGTTTGGGTGAAAGTTAACAGAGTATATATACTTCTTATTCCATGATTTTTCCCACTCACCCATCTTTCCTGCTCTCTATTGCCGTCTGAACATTGTTTTAGAAAAATGCTGCCTTTCCCCCTCTTCAGTTTCATATGGCTGACTGTGCTAAAGAATATATTCCTCTTTTATAGGCATGTCTGTTGTTTGGTTGAAAGGTGACATCTGGAAGTGAGTTCAGTTCCAGGCTTGAAAGGTGACACAGACACAGGAGTTTCAGAGTCTCTATGAAACCAGTCATTGATGATTCTTTATATTAAAACATTTTTTTAAAGAAACATAAAAGAGTCTTGTTCAGAGGAATGCTGAAATTTCTGGATGAAGATGCTCACATGCTTTTTTGTGCTTAAACATAGATATTTTCCATTAATTGAAGGATCTGCTTATATTAACTTACCCTGCTATGTATCACAGAAAACACCAGTATTGTAAGATCTTTTATAAAACGTTTAAAAAAGATTCATAACAAAATAATTTATGGGGAAGTTTTTTCTAGAAGGCGATAAAACAAGTCAAATTAATATGAAGTGGGAGATGGTGGGTAATGGCAGTGTTTCATTTGGAGTAAAAATTAATTCCTACATCCCTCAAACTTGTTGAAGACACATGATAGATGGAGAAAGATTGAAATTATCAACATTTCATCCTGCTTGGATTCACAATCAACACCCTTGGTACCACCAGTCAGGAGATCAAGAGATATATTACAATGGGCAAATCCATTGGGACTCAATAAAGGCAAGTCAGGGGCCTCAATAAATTGCTGAGAAGCAACGATGTTGGTATGAAGACTAAAGTGTGCCCGATTCAGGCCATGGTCTTTTCCATCATTTGCTATGCATCTGAGAGCTGGTTAATGAATAAGAGTAAAATTGATGCCTTTGAGTTGTAGTGTTGGAGAAGAGCATTGAATATCTCATGGACTGCCAAAAGGATAAACAGATATGTCTTGGGAAAAGTGAAGCCAGAGTGCTCCTTAGGGGCAAAAATAGCAAAGCTTTGTCTCACTTATTTTGGGCATGTTGCTCGGAGAGGCTAGTCCTTGGAAAGGGACATTGTGCTTGGAAATGTGGAAGGTCAGTAAAAGAGAAGAAGACCCTTTACAAGATGGATTGACACAGTGACTGTAGCAATGGGCTCAGGTTTGTCAGATAAAGAGGATGGCACAGGCTAGGGCGGGGTTTAGGTCTGTTGTTACTATGGTCATACATCAGCACTTAACAATAACATAGCCCTCATATATTCAAATACGTTGTTGT
Organism: Elephantulus edwardii; assembly: GCF_000299155.1. Classification (NCBI taxonomy): domain Eukaryota; kingdom Metazoa; phylum Chordata; class Mammalia; order Macroscelidea; family Macroscelididae; genus Elephantulus; species Elephantulus edwardii. Next base: position 15,503,880 of record NW_006399752.1, read on the forward strand.
TGTTAGGTGCTGTCACTCCTCATGTCTCTATGAAAACCAAATCTGAACCTTGCCCTATCGTATGCCATCCTCATGATCTCTGTCATGCTCAAGCTCACTGTGGGAGTGACAACCAGTTCATTTTGTTGAAGGTATTCTTCTCTTTCTCTAACTTCTACCTCTTTCCAAACATGATATCTCTCTTCAAGGACTGGTTTTTCCTGAAAATATGTCCACAGTGGGATGAAGTTTAACCATCCTTGCTGCTAAGGAGTATTCTGATTGCACTTCTGTCAAGACAGATTTGTTTGTTCCTTCAACAGTCTGTAAGATATTCAGTATTCTCAACCACCACAATTCTTGTTCTATCACATTTTTTCATTGTTCAACTTTCAGATGTATAGAAAGCAATTGAAAAGGCCATGGCTTGGATCAAAGACATCTTAGTTTTTTGTAGTGACCTTTTTGCTCTTTAGAACTTTGGAGAGGTCCTGGGAAGATTTCCCCAATGCAACACACCTTTTGATTTCTTGACTGCTGACACCATGAGTGTTGATTGTGGATTCAATTACTCTTAGCGAGTACTTACCTAAAAACAAAAACAAAGTTCTCCGCCCCCACCCCCACCCCCAACACACACACACACGCTTTCCAAGTACAAGTAGTCAAGGAATGCAGTGTAGAGAATCTTTATTCACATTTAAATGGGGGAAAAGAAAGCAACATTTGTTCTTTGGTTCCTGTTTTTGGTTACTTACCAAGTAAACACCCTTAATGGTAGGCCACTGGATGAATTTCCCAAGGGACAGGGCTTCTCCAGTGTTCCTAAGTGGAAGACCACTTTCAATTAATGAACTCAGCACACAGTTATTGGATGCTTAGTATCTTTCAGGTAATTGAATAAGTTCTGGGGCTAGAGTTAAAGAGTTTTACTCATGACATTCTTAGTATTACAAATTAAGGCTTGAATTTGGGTCTTAGTTCTTTCAGCTCGAGCCATGCTGACCAAACTTTCTACCCAAATATGTCTTGAAGAAGGTGCAATTAGGGTGTTCCTTGGAGGCAAAAGTGGTGAATCTTCATCTCAAGGTTGAGTATGCTGTTAGGAGTTAGTCCTTTAGAAAGATATCATATTTGGAAATGTAGAGTCAATGAAGGAGAGGAAGTCCCTCAAGAAGATGGATCCACACAGGACTCTAACTCAAATATCTCAGGGATGATGAGGATGGCACAGAATAGGACAAGATTCAGATCCGTTGTTCATAAGGCCTCTCTGAGTTGTAAGTGATTACTTCTAGCAACAGCAACAACAAGATGACATTATTAGAATACTTATCTGATTACCAAAGGACAATATAGCCATCTTTGTGAGTCCTTTCGTTTATACAGTTGTGAGGTTAGCATAAAAGTTGAGCTTTTTTAGCCATTACAGTTAGCCCACTCTGTTCTCCAGCTACCTTAACTGCAGACTTGCAAATCATCAACAGCTGTGGGACTAAGATAAGAGAAAGCAGGCTTCTAACACTGGGTAGTAAGACTTGAAGTGAGCAAGCTTTGTGGCAGCAAGACTTGAGGGCGACTGAATAAAGACCCTGATAGAGTGAGACCTTGGTGATGGTGGTGGAGAGATTGTGGTATTTCTGTGAAGAAATTGTGACAAGGTGTGATCCAAGGGTCCTTGCTGGCCATTGTTGTTGTTATGGGCCATCAAGTTGCTTGCAACTCAGAATGCTAAACCCTGCTCTATCCCTTGCAAATCTTACTGTCTTCAACACACTTATCTCCATTACCCCAGTTACTGAATCATTTAATCTCATCAAGGGTCTTCCTCTCCTGCACTTTCCCTCCACCTTTCCAAGCCTGATGTCCCTCTCCAAGGACTGATTCCACCTTGCAACATGTCCAAAGTATGTCAGACGAAGCTTCAGAATCCTTGCCTCCAAGGAGCAGCCTGGCTTCACCCTCTGCAGGACAAACCTGTTTGTTCTCCTAGCAATCCATGGTATATTCAGTACTCTTCTCCAGCACCACAGTGCAAAGTCATCAATTCTCCTTCTATCATCCCTAGTTATTATCCAGCTCTATGATGTCTAGCAAGTAATTGCAAAGACCATGGCCTATATCAGGCACACCTTAGTCTCCACACTGACATTGTTGCTCTTCAGTACTTTGGAGAGATCTCTGACA
>NW_006399752.1:15507455-15519165 GCF_000299155.1 Elephantulus edwardii
ACAACAACAACAACAACCTCGAAACCTGATGCCTTACTTTTCTTCATAGAGCCCATCCTCCTGGATAATTTCAATTTCTAGCCATAAAGGTTTTTGCTGGATGCTTGAAGAAGCAGCTTACTTGTAACTGTGTGAGGCAAACCTTGCTGGATTATTTGGATTTGACTGATGAATTAAAACTGGAGCCTGGACTAAAGGAGTAATTGTGCCTTGATGCTTGGGCTAAAACCTAGACTTATTTGGGGTAATATTCTTTGCCTCCCTCACCACTCTTCAACTGGTTGTTTTGTTGTAGATAAGTGCTGTCGTGTTGCATGTGACTTATAGCAACCCTACATACTAATAGCTCTGAACCCTGCTCTGTCCTGTGCAAATTTCATCAAATCTGACACACATGCCCCATTACCCCAGTCTATGAGTCAATCTGTCTCATCCAGGGTCTTCTTCTCCTGTGCTGTCTCTCCATCCTCCCAAGCATGATGTCCCTCTCCAAGAACTGGTTTTTCCTTACAACATGCCCAAACTATGTCAGACGGAGCTTCAGAATCCTTGCCTCCAAGGAGTAGCCTCGGTTCATCCTCTCCAGGACAAACTTATTTGGTTTCCTAGCAGTCTATGATATATTCAGTACTCTTCTCCAGCACCACAGCTCAAAGACATCATTTTTCCTTCTATCATTCTTAGTCATTGTCCAGCTTTCTTCAGCACTCTGATGAGGTCCCTGATAGCATATTTTCTCAATGCAATTGATGTTTTGATTTCCTGGCTGCTGGTACTAAAAGTGTTGGTTATGGAGTTAAGCAAATCGAAACTATTAACAATCTCAATCTCTTCACTGTCTATTATGATGTTGCCAATCAACCCAGTGGTGAGAATTTTTGTTTTCTTGATGTTGAGCTTCAATTCATATTGAAGGCTGTAGGTGGTGACCTTCTGCAGCAAACGCCTCAGATCTTCCTCAGTTTTGGCAAGCAGGGCTGTGTAATCTACATGGTGCAGGTTGTTAATGAGTCTTCCTCCACTCTTGATGCCACATTCCTCCTCATAGAGCCTAGTCTCCTGGATGATCTATTCTGCATTTAGATTGCAAAGGTATGGAGATAGGATGCATCCCTGGCACACACTTTTCCAGACTTACTTCCTGACTAAACCCCATTCGCAGTACCACACCTGTGAGTCAACAACAATAAAGAACCTCTTGCTGTTGGTGTGGCTCTAGAGGCACCAAGGAGCTGGGCTACGGCTCTTTATCTGCTTTCTGCTCTGGGGCTGTGAAGTTACTCCCTCTGCCCTTTCAGAGAGATGCTCATGGCCCTTTGCCCCCATGTCCAGTTTTCTCCTCTTTAGACAACAGTTCTCAACTCAAATAAAGATCAAAGAGAAAATGAGTAACCAATTGATTTTTTTTCTCTCCTTTGTTCTCGTTTCTTCTTGTCTTTTCAGGCACAATAGTTCTTAAAAACGTGTTACTATAAGAGAAGTAAGCAGAGTAATATTATGCTTTCTCACTGCTGTTATGTCAATTTAGACTCATAGCAAACCCTCATTGGGTTTCTGAGGCTATAAATCCTAATAGAAAGATATTGCCAATATATAAAATCATGAATGTGTCTTTCTCTCTGTTTAATAATACTACTTTAAAAGGAGAGTCATCTCTTGGAGGGATAAAGGGAATGGAAAGGGAGAGAAAGGGAGTAAAAATTAATAAACAGATAAATTGGGTGGAAGGAACAACAATTCACAATAATACACAGTGCTACATTGTACTTACTTCATTCTATTAATGAACGGAAGTTTTGGTCTCATAAACCAAAATGTCTATGAATTGTTCGATGAAAAATGAATATGATTAGTAAATCTTCACTCAATTTTTTAAAAAAATAATAGAGTAATCTTTAACTTGGGAGTCTTTCTGTGATTGCATAAATTACATAAATACAAATAAATTAAATTAAATACAAGTTAATTTAATTCTTTGAATCTTTCTTTTGTCCTTAAATAATTTCTTACAGCCACATTTTCACTCCTACCTTTGCAGTTTCTCCAGAATTCTTGGCATTTACATCTGTAACGCGTGTTAATTATGTTGCTTGATTCAATGACTGCGTTAATGCTTTAAGACATTTGATACCTGTAAAGTTAAAAGACCTGAGAAAATAAAAATATACCAGGAAGTCTTAAAAAAAAGTGTAATAGTTATGCTGAACGCAGTACTGATAGCTGGTGTTTCTAACCACCTTTTTCATTTCAGGGCAGACAGCTGGACATTGGCACACCATATAACCGGAGTGAACCAGTGAGTAATTGCTTCCATTGTTAAGGGACAATGGTCAGGTTTTATAAAAATAAGAACAATTGCCAAGTAAAATCTCATTTATTTGTGTTAGCTAGAGAGAGGTTAAAGTACAATAGTGAAAACACTGAGTTACACGTTCTTTACAAGTAAAGTCAGGAGCAATATATTGAAGTGGCAAGTTGTTGTTAGGTGCTGTCAAACTGAGTATAACTCTTAACGACTTTATGAACAACAGATCTGAACCCTATCCTGTCCTGTGCCGTTTTCATCCTTTCAGACACCAGACACACTTGTGTTCATCATTGCAGTGATTGTGTCAATCCATCTGCCTGGAGATCTTCCTCTCATTCAGAAATTCAGGGAAATCATTGCTGATGTCAGATGGAACTTAGCTGAAAGCAGAGAATAACAGAAAGATATCTATTTTTGTTTTCTTGACTATGTAAAAGAATTTGACTGTATGGATCATAACAAATTATGACTAATATTGAGAAGAATAGGAATCACAGAACACTTAATTGTGTTCATGCAAAATTTAGACCTAGACCAAGAAACAACAGAGCAAGGGAACACTGTATAGTTTAAAATGAAGAAAGATGTGTGTCAGGACTGTTCTCCATACCTATTCAATGTGTATGCTGAGTAAATAATTCGAGAAACTGGCTGGACTTTATGAAGAAGAATGTGTCATCAGGATTGGAAGAAGACTCTTCAACAACTTGTGTTAATCAAATGATATGGCTTTACTTGCTGAAAGTGAAGACGACTTGAAATGCTTCCTGAAGAAGATCAAAGACTACAGCCTTCAATATGGATTACATATCAATGTCAAGAAAACAAAACAAAAATCTTCACCACTGAGCCAGTAGGAAACATTACAATAGATAGAGAAGAGATTGTAATTGTCAACAGTTTAATCTTACTTGGCTCCACAATCCTTTGGTACCAGTTAGCAAATCAAAAGGAAGGATTTCCCCAGGAAAATCAGTTATCAGGGACCTCTCCAAAGCACTAAAAAAGCAACGATGTCAGTTTAATGTCTCAGATACACCTGATCCAAACCATGGTGTTTTAAATTGCTTTCTGAGCAATTTGTAAGCAATGAATAAGGATTACAGAAGAATTGATGCCTTTGAATTGTGGTGTTGGAAAAAATACTGAAAAATCCCATGGCCTGCCAAAAGAACAAACATATGTTTTGGAGTAGATGCAAATATGAGTGTTCCTTAGAAACAGCAATAGTGAAACTTTGTCTCACATATTTTGGGCATGTTGCTATCAGGGGCTAGTGCTTGGAAAAGAACATCGTACTTGGAAAGGCAGAGGATTAGTGAAAGACTCTCAATTAGATGGGTTGTCACAGTGATTGTAACAATGGGTTTAAGTATAAAAGAGATGATGATGGCACAGGATAGGACAGGGTTCAGATCAGTTGTTGACAGGGTCACTACGAATCATAGTTGACTCAAAAGCACCTAACAACTGCCACAGCATAATGTACATTAAGATCACAAGGAAAAAGTTCTATTTCTTTAGTCATCATTGTCTCTTGTTGATTCTTGCAGTGCATTCAAGGATGTCATTTTTGGAATTCTGTTCATCAGGAAAATTGTGCATTGAAGTGTGTAAGTATTAACTCTGCCTCAATTTTGGTACAGATATTTTCTTCAAGAGAAAAATAGTTTAAGAAGATGCTTATTTTAATTTCCACTGTTGGAATACTAATTTGTTTGAATCAAAACAATTATTATTGTGGCCTGACTAATACATACTAATAGAAAAGAAACTGAGACTAACGGTATGGACGTAACTGGAGATCAAAAAGAAAAGAGGTTAATCCAAAAACACGTATACAGGAACACTCAGGTGAACTCATTGCTCCAACCTATTAAGACTGTTTAATAGGATACGAAATGTCAGTTATTTGTTAATTTTTTAGTTCATTTTTTTTCAGCTGTAAGCATATACGCAAATTACCTGAGGATTTTGTGGAAATGTGAAAATTTTATTTAGTTGAACTGATTGGAGACTGAGATTCTGCACATGTAATTAGCTCTCAGGTGAATAACGTCAGTGTTCTTTGAACTAAATAGCAACACTCTTAATTGTTGTCAAACTTGGTAAGGAACATGGTAGTAATTTAATTCAGCAGTCACAAACTTCAAGATTTATTCCACTTTAGATAGGAGACCTACAGGCACTTTTTCATTTTTAATTCATTCTAACTCTGCTACTTATTGTGTAACTTAAAACACTTTGCCTCTCAGTACTTCAGCTTCCTCATAAGTAAGTTACGTAATAATTACTTACCTAGAAGAAGAAACACCAGGATCACAATGGTGGTTTTCTCAGGGTGAGGCTTATCCATTGCACTTTAAATGTGATGATGACGATGATTTCCCCAAATACAGAAAGTTTGTATAACTTGCCTGTGTATAGGGTAGCATTTATGTTTCCCCTTGATTTTTTTTTAATACGTAATAACAGATTTTTTCCCCAGTGGTGCTCAACATATGGTAAACATTCTTACCTCAAGGATAAACCTTGAATATATGACACTAAACTGAAGCAAATTTGACACTAAAGGGAAAATATTGTATAATATCTTTATATGAAATATCTAAAATAGATAAGTACACAGAGACAAAACTTTATTTTTCATTATCTAGATTTGGCAGAGGAGAAGGGGAAACTATTTCTAAGAGTACTGAGTTTCTGTTTGGAGTGATGAAAATGTTTGCAAAAAGATTGTTATAATGGTGCACAACATGGTGAAATAATACTATTGAATGAAGCACTTAAAATATTAAGAAATGGCAATATTTCTGTCATTAACATTTTCTACAATAAAACAAAAATTATATACCTTTTTCGAGTTCAGATCAGTGGTTAAATTAGTCAGTATTGTAGTAACATTAGCTACTCTTGAAATACACCCTTGGAGGTATATGGAAAGTTTGTATAATGTGTGTGTATATCCTTGGAGGGTAGTAAGCTATATGTTGTGCTGCTAACCAAAGAGTTAGTATTTCAAATCCATCAGTCTCTCTCCAGAGGAAAGTTGGGCAGTCTCGTAATATGTAGCCTCAGAAACCAATGGAGGGTTGACATGAGTTGCAATCAACTGCAGTAGGGATTTTTGGTTTAGGTAATCTTTGGGGCACGTTTCTAAGGGAGGCTATTCCTTGGAGAGAGACATCATGCTTGGAAAAGTGGAGTGTCAGTGAAAGAGAGGAAGACCCTCAATGGGATGGATTGGCATAGTGACTTCTGCAATGGGCTCAAGTGTGTTTGAGATGAAGAGGGTTACACACGATAGGGCAGGGTTCAGATCTGTTGTTCATAGGTTGCTTTGAGTTGTACTCAACTCAATGGCCCCTAACAACAACAAAACAATAACATTTGTTTCTAGTAATGAATCAAATGATACCTCTGAGATTTAAAAATAGGTATTAGTTATTCTTACATATGGTCCTAATAGTTTTTTCAATAGCATCTGCTCAGGTCTCTATTACGGGAGGTTATTACACCTACTCTCACATTTGTGGTTGTATGCTTTGTACACTAGAAGTTACAAAAGGTGGGAGATGCATATGTTGAGTGAACTTAGTAACTGGTATGCACTCCAGATAACTTTCAGCTCTCCTCAGCAGCACTTTCCTAAGATTGCGATTTGAATTACCATTGGTTTAATATGTGAGTAATATCTTCTATCTGTTACATGCAGTTGCTCATCCACCCTCCAGCTTCTTTACCTAGTAACTCCTGCACCTGTTTGAGGATATAGCAGGAGCTTACTCAGCACTTTCTGAGTAAATAAATTGAAAAACAACAATTGTTCTCTGACAGTTACCCAGGTAATGACGTTGCCACGAGAGTGACCATTCTGGGGCAGAGAAACTTGCTGACCTTTGGCTTTCTGGAGCTATTGGTGGTTTTCATTTCAGATCTGTCTCCAAGAGCATGTAAAAATGCCTTTCATTCTTAAACTGGTCTGGGACAGGTCAACCTCCTGGCTGCCTGGGATTTTCTAGTAGCTACTGCACTCTCCATATTTCCATTGACACAGACAACATAATTTTCATGATCCCTGTCATAACGGCCATTTGCACAAAAGGCTTCAGCTCTGGGCTTTCTTTCTTTTTGATTGTGGTGCTTTGGTTTTGTTTTTTCCTCTCCTCCACTTTTCTCATTGTTTATTTTGCAACATTTGGGCTAGCAATTATTTAGAAAGAAATGTGTAACTAAGTGTATTTAAGATGATTTACAAGTTTAAAGAATCTAAGTAGCTTTATTTCCTTTTCTTTTTGTATGCAGAATGAAACCTATGTCACCATTTGTGAGGTGAGTTAACAGTTATTTAATAAACAATGTCTTCCTCTTTTGCTTTTAAAATCTGTTAGAATAAAGCATTAAACATTCTTTTTTAACATTAAACATTTTAATGAAGAAATTTGCAGCATTTAAAAAACATAGAAACATTTTTTTTCTAGGAGTGCTCTTCTTACTGGGTCTAAAAAGGATTATTTTGGCATATATGCTACATTTTAATATATACATGAAATGTGTAATGTGTGTACACATATGATTTCGTGTGTATGAAAATTTACAATTAGTAGAGCTTGGAAAGGGTGGAGATAGGATATAGTACTTTTAGGGCTAACTCTTTCTCTGCTGATTTCATTTTCTTCTCCATCAAGTGTAATGTTCTGCCATTAATTAGAGTCCTTTTAAAGTCTTTAACTGTCATTTTCGTCCTTATTCAATAAAATAACATGGCTATATTTTGAAGCGAATTTTGTCTTTTGTCCTTGTTATGATGTTGAGAGGTACTTTTCTTTAGAGTTATCCAGAGGCACAATAGGAAGAAGTCTTTGCCCTCAAGTATGCCCCATTGCATTCCTGACCTCATTTGACTCTGGCTGCTGGGTAACGGCACGGATCTCCTCCTGCTCCATCCTATATTTGATTTTCTTTAGTTCAGAAAAATCTTGGAATTAATTTTTTTCCTATTTAGATTCTTAAACTAAATTTACCTGTTCTGTATCCCAGCTCCTTAAAATCCATTTCAGGTTACTCTAGAGTAGGCATCTTTGAAGAAACTATATTATTTCTCAGTTTATAAACTATTTTGTGTCCCTTTCAAACACTCTTAAAATCAGAAAGCAGAACTGTACTGCAAGAGAACAAGGAGGAAGGAGTAAAATTCCGTGTCCATCAATAAAACAGATCGATTCTGTTTTAATAGAGAACAGAAACTCCAAAATTTATGAAGCTGTAATATTTTCTCAATAGTCTGTGGTAATTCCACATCTAGGTGGTTTGTCCTTGGGAATGGGTGGAAGTGGGAGTTGGCTAAGAAGAGATAAAACAAAAGAAAAGTTGCCTATATGTAAATACACTAGAAATGTCTCTCATGATTAAGACAGAAGTAGAAAAAAACCAACCTGGGACTCTTTTTATGTGATTGAAGCAAAATTACCCTAGAGAAAAGCCTCTAGGAGATTTTATCAATGTTGAGAACTCTAGGGAAAGTTAAAATCTCTTGAGTATTGAAATAACTCAATAATAGATTTGTAATAAAAGATATGGTTTCCTCAGGGTCCTCTGGTGACTTAATGGGTATGGAATGGTTTTGCTAAACCACAGACAGGTGCCTTGAATCCACCAGTTACTCTGTGGGAGAAAGATGAGAATCTCCTCCTGTGTGATTTATGCTTTCTAAATCTAAATGAAGGATCAGATATGAATGTTTCGGACTTAACAGCTACAGGGTGTTTTTGTTTTTGGTGGTTTTTTTGTTTGTTTGTTTCCCCATGCGGAGTTCTGGTGGCATAGTCTGCAGGGAGTTGAACTCCTAACCTATAGGTGGTAGATTTGAATTTGCCAGTAGGTCCACAGGAGAAAGAAAGACAAATTAAAAAGGGTCAAAGTCTCTTTTTGTGTGATTTACAGCCTCCAAAAACCCACTGTTGGAATCAGCTATGAGTGATATTAACTTGACCACAATCAGTTGTATTGTTGAGTTGATTTCCTTATCAATTTGTGACCACAGAAATCTTTTCTTTCACTCTTAAAATATCTGTATTTATTGTAGTCTTCTATATTTACAATGTGGTATTTTAGCAAAATTTAAATTCCATTTAGTAGAATGGAAAAGTAATGCATACATACACACTGATAATATACATTAATACACGTACACTATGCATGTGTAGTTTTGATATTTTTGAATATTTTCTGTATCCTATTGGATCTTCTTTCTTAAGAATTGGCATTGTTTTGTTTAGTCATACCAATGACTAATATCAGACTAACTACAAAATGCTGAGGTCTAAACTATCCCAAATATTCCATCTGTTGTGCCACTCCCAAAACTCTGTGTTCTTGGGTTCACCAATTCATAGGAAGGTGCCCCCAAGCTCACACTACTGTTGATTATATAGGGTTGGTGAAGGTGATTGAGCATGCAGGGCCACTCGTTCAGGTCAGATGCCTGTCCTGGGCAAGCAGAGAGAGTAAACCTACCCTAGTCCCAGAAACATTCTTTTTTTTGAGTGTTGCTGCATATACCATGTTCCCAGAAGAACTAAGGGTGGCACTTTAAGTCATTCCTCTTTAGCAGGGATAGGAAAGCTATTTTGCAAAGTAAACCCTTGACACTACAGGTGTAAATATGAGTATCTTTTAGTCAGTTGGCAAGGTAGGTATCATTCAAATGTCTTAGCATAGGCACTTAGCTGTGAGTACTTCCATCATTGCATCTGTGTGTTGAAGCATCTCAATTAGTATTCTGTGAGTTCTAGGAACCTAATTTTTCAACAGTACTTCAATGAGGATTGAATTTACTCCTTCAGTACCATTGGTTCTTGAACATATGCTACCTCATGAAATAGTTGAACATTGTTAACCAATTATTTTTGGTATAGCAACTCTGGACATTTCTTCTATTTTCTTTTTATTTGTCATATGCTATTCAATATTTTGTCCATAAAATCCTTCAGTAGTTCAGCTCCAGGCTTGATTCCCATCCCCGCTCCCCCGCACTCTGAGTTCATTCGTTCAGCTTGAGAAATGTTGAGTGTGTTTTTCTCATTTGGTTTTCTAACTCCAGGTGTTTGCACACTTTACTATAATATTTTGTCTTCTTGAACTATCCTTGAAATCTTCTGTTCAGTTCTTTTACTTCATAATTTCTTCTCTACATTTAGCTACTTCGTGCTTAAGAAATAGGTTTCAGAATCTCTTCTGATATCTATTTTATTCCTTTTATTTTATCTCTTCGCTTTCTTTTCTACTGCGTTTTTAATGACCTTTCATTTTGTATATGTATGATGTCCTCCTGCAACTGATTTAATCTTTAGTCATTAGTTTTCAGTTATTATACTTTAAAAGAATGGAAAACTACAAAACTTAATTGTGCTACTGTAGAACTTGTACATAGACCAAGAGGCAGGCACTTGAAACAAACAAAAAAACAAACCCCAGGGTATGGTATATTGTATGATTCAAAATCAGGAATATGTACATCAGGGTTGTATTCTTTCACTATACTTATTCATCTGAGTGATGAGACCTAAGAGACCTAAGAGCTGGTCTACATGAAAAAGAATACAGCATTAGAATTAAAGGACGACTCATTAGCAAGCTATGATAAAGATATTATACAACTTGGCTTGCTGAAAGTAATGAGATTCTGAAGTACTACTGATAAGCTTAGAGACTATAGCCTTCAATATCAACCACATCGCAACATAAAGAAAACAAACATTCTCAACTGAACCAGTAAGTAACAGCATGGTAAATAGAGAAAAGATTGGAAATTGTCAAAGGTTTCATCTTGGCTCTACAATCAGTTCCCATGGAAGTAGCAACGAAGAATTCAAATGACATATTGCATTGTGCAAATATGCTGCAAAGGATTTCTTTAAAAAGCTAAAGAGCAAAAATACTATTTCAAGGAATAAGGTTCACACTTAACTCAAGCTGTTCTCTTTCCTACTGCTTCATAAACATGTGATGCATGCAGGTAAATAATAAATAAGAAAGGTGGAAGACTAGAAGAAATAATTGGAATTGTGGTCTTGGTTACAAGTATCAAATATTCCATGGGCTGACAAAAGAACAAACAAATTTGTCTTGGAGGAAGTGTAATCAAATCAAAATAAAGTGCTTCTTAGAGGCAAGAATGGTGAAACCTTGTCTCACATAACACTTTGGGCATGTTGTCAGGAGAGCCTAGTTCTTGGGAAAAGACATATTTGTAAAAGTAGTGGGCCAATAGAAGAGAAAAAAGCTCTTACTGAGATAGTTTGACATACTCACTACAAGAGTGGTCTTGAATATGGCAGAGATTGTGTGGATGGCACATGATAGGGCAAGATTTCAATGTATTGTTCACAAGTTCCTGAGTTGTAGTGGACTCCATGGCACACAGCAGCAATAACAACAGAGACTGCTAAAGAACAACAAGAAAATCTCATGGACAAAGTACCATCAGAATGCTCACTTTAAATGGGGATGGCAAGAATTCATCTCGCTTAGGCTGGAAATGTAATCAGGAATGTCTCGTTCCTGTTGGTGGAGGCACACTTGGTAAAGAAAGAGTCAGTGAGAAAGAGGAAGACCTTCAACAAGATGGATTGACACAGTGGCTACAATATGGATTCAAACTAAATGGTGATTCTGAGAATGATCAAGGACAGGGAAGTACTTTATTCTGTTGTACATTTGGTTACTATGAGTGTCAACAAATTTAATGACACCTAACAGTAACAACAGGGAGCTCTGGTAGCCTAGAGTTAAGAAGCTGTGTCGCAATAGTGGTGAATTAAAATCCACCAGCTGCTTTATGAAAGAAGGATGCGCGATCTCCTCCAGTTAAATTAACTGTCTTTGAAAACCTGCCAGAGGGCCAGCTATGGGTTGGTTCCAACTGTACAGCATATAATGACAACATGAGTGTGTGTAGTTACATTGGTTGCAAATCTATTTGTGTCTCAGTTCTAATTTCCTTGGGGTATATCCCAAGCAGTGGAATAGCTGTGTCATATGGAATTTCTATGTTCAGCTTTTTGAGGAAATACCAAACTGTCTCTCAGAGAGGTTGTTCCGTTTTACAATCCTACCAGCAGTGTAAGAGAGTTCCTTTCTCTTCACATTCTACCCAACATTTATTGCTTGCTGTCCTATTTCATTTTGCCACTGCTCCTGGAGTCAGATGGTATCTCATTGTGGTTTTGATTTGCAGCTCTCTTATTGCCAGTGATTTTGTGTGTTTCTTTATATGTCTGTTGGCCGTCTGAATGTCTTCCCCTGTGAAAAGTCTTTCCATGTCCTTTTCCCCTTTGTGATTGGGTTATCAGCCTTTTTCTTGTGGTGGTCCTGTAGGATTCTGTAAACTTTTTTTTTTTT
>NW_006399752.1:15519910-15520507 GCF_000299155.1 Elephantulus edwardii
TGAGGCAGTTAAATTTCAGTTTAATAACAAAATGCAGTCAACACAGCTCCTGAGATGTGAACACAGGCACCTCAGACTGTGGCTCTAATTGTCCAACAATGTTCTCAGTCCTGCCAACATTGGCTTCTTTCCACACCAGTCTCATCTCACTTTCAGTTCTCCAGTTCAGCCTTTGCTGCTGCTGCTGTCATCCCAAAGGGACTGGGGGACGTTTCTCTTCTCTGGCTAGGTGAAGAAACTCTTCGAGGGCCAGAATAATTTCTTATCACTGCCTCTAGAGCTGTTGAATTTATTGGCAAGATTAGCCAATCCTCTCGTGGACTGGTAGATAACCAGTCCTTTTGTGGATAGGCCAACATGCCTTACACAAGTCCCGCCTCTCAATATAGTCAGCTGTCTACATTAGAAAAGCCATATACACACCCATGTTTATCACGGCCTTGTTCACAATAACAAGGAGTTAGAAACAACCTAAGTGCCCATCAACAAATGAATGGATAGTGAAGCTGTGGTATATTCATACAATGGAATACTATGCTGCATTGAGAAACAGGGAACTCATGCAATATTATTCAAAATGGGTGACCCTGGAGGACA
>NW_006399752.1:15520878-15522904 GCF_000299155.1 Elephantulus edwardii
AATAATAATAAAAAACCCCACAATAGAAAGTTAAAATAAATAAATGAGAAAGCCATATAGAGAGACAAACTCCACAGATTGTATTGTCAAATGCTTTTTCCTAGTCAAGAGGTTTTCTTTTCACCCTGTCAGGAAAAGCTTTTCATGTGCACAGATGTTTGCTCTTTAGAAGGGTTGTTATTGATTGCCTTTGGGTCAGCACGACTTATAGCGACCCTATGAACACAAGGCCTGAAGCCCCTCTACAACTATTGACACTTATCAAAGTTCGTAGAGTTTCTGGAGGCATATTATTTAGGAAGTGGATGCCTCTCCTGCTTCCAAACCTGTCATAGTATGTTATTGTTGTTTTGTGCCATTTAGTAGCCTGCGGCCTATAGGGACTTGAGGTACAGCAGCTCTGAACTCTTCCCTGACCTGAGACAGTCTCACTAATTCCGACACACCAACCCTCATTGTCCCAGTCATTGTTTCAATCCATCTCATCCGGGGTCTCCCTCTTCTGCTCTGTCAGTCCAACCTTCCAAGCATGATGTCCTTCTCCAAGGACCCATCTCTCCCTGCCATGTGTCCAAAGTAAATGAGGTGGAGCTTTAAAATCCTAGCCTCCAAGGAGAGACTTGGTTTCACCCTCTCCAAAACAGATCTGTCTGTTTTCTTGGTAATCCGTGGTATGTTCAAGACTCTCTCTAGCACCACAAATCAAAGGCATCGATTTTTCTTCTGTCATCCTTAGTCATTGTCCAGTTTTCTGAAGGTAGCAGTCCACAACTACATAACTTTTAAAACTCAATTACCCACACCTTAAAGAAATTATACTCTTCAGATATTAATACTTCTATTTAGAAAACTTGGAGTATTTGCAATTTCTATTCCTTGATCTGGAAGCAGGAGTGGCATCCACTTCCTAAACAAAACGCCTCTAGAAACCCCATGAACTTTGAGAAACAATGATAGTTATAAAAAGGCTTCAGGTCTTTTGTTCATAGCGTCGCTATGAGTCATGCTCAACTTGATAGCAATCAACAACAACAACAACACCATTCCCTGATTTAAATAAACTTAAGTAATGACTTGCAAAGTAAATCTTGGAAAGTTATGATAACAAATGATATCTGTGTTCTTGATAATTTAGAATATATATGAGATCGTCCTATAGTTTTAAATTCTTCTATGGCTTCTCATTGTAGTTTGAGAAAAATACAAACTTCCACCTCATCTTGCACCACTCTACCAGTCTCTCTGTGATAGGCCTTCTGAAGATTTTATTACATCCTCCCATAAAAAACACAAGTCAAAATAAGCTTACAATTTTTTCCTGTCAAGACTAGCTGAATTTTGAAATAAATATTTTTCCATCTCCTTTTCTCTTCCTGAATGTTTCCCCCTAATAAAATACAGCATGTTATGTAATAATTTTAATGTTATTCTCTGTAGTTAATAAATGTGCTGTGTTTTATTGAAGCTTTCAAAGAAAACATGGATAGTATATTAAACTTTTAAGTTAAATACTCTTGAGTTCAAACAGAGGTATTTAAATTAATCCTTAACTGACTAAACTGGAGCTTATCAGCTTCCGCTTCCTTTTAGTTAGCAGATCAAACACTGGGCAGTTAGTATTTGCAAGTTACAACCCTCTGTACCTGGGACATGTAGGGCAAATGCATTGTGTCATGATTTCCACTGTCATTATGAGAAACAATGCATGCTTTTCTAGGTATTATAGTTAGAAATTGAACAGGAACAGGAAGATTGATCATGACTGGCTTTACGACATGTGCCTTTCATCCGAGTATGTATTTGTATACGTGTGACTAATGCTGACACATCTGTTAAGAGTTGTGGGAAATTTCTGGTACAGTCATCAAAACTTTCACAATTTGGGGGCAATGAGATAAAATGTTAATTGCCATTAAGTTTTCCTAGACCTTAAAATTGGACATTAAGATAACTATTAAAAAGATTGTGACAGTGACAGACACATAGATCAATGGAATCGAATTGAGAATCCAGAGATCAACCCATC
>NW_006399752.1:15524594-15528180 GCF_000299155.1 Elephantulus edwardii
ACAATGAGTGGAAGCCCAAAATCTCTGTAAATGTTTATGAAAATTAATAAAATATAATTATAGAAAAGAAAAAAAAAGATTCGGCTACTATAAAATTTATAGACAAGAAAAGTATGGATAAGCATAATTTTGGATTTTCTGTTTTAGTTCTGAATTCACCAAACCTTTGATTAAGATGTCAAGTATATAATTGTATTGCTGGGCTTAGTGTGCATTTAAACTATGGAGAGTGACCTGTTAGAGCCTCATGGAATTAGATCAATCAAGAGTCACATTAAACAAAACAAAATAGAGTAGAATGGAATAGAATCAGACAAAGAAGAAAGCATTTACAACTACAGAGCTCCTTGGGGCATGTTGTAAAATTAAACTGTATGTGATAAAAAAATTAAATGATAGTTATAAAACTCTCAGAAAAACCTCTGAGCTGTGTGCTTCAACTGGGTGAATTTAATGATATGTAAAATGTTTGTAAATAGAACTGTAAAAATTAGAGGAAAAGTAAGTACTATTTTAAAAAAATCTTTGTTTTCAGCACATACTGGGAACTAGGGTTTTTTTTGTTGTTTTTTTTCTTTTTTTTTTATTAGATGGATTTCCTACTATGGAACTTAGTAAAAATGGTTAAAAAGAGCAGACTCAATCCTACCAGCAAGTATTACAGTTAATATAGTTGTTACTGAAATATACTAGTATATCAGATATTAAGATTTCAAAATTTGATTGAAGTGCATTAGTAAAACTAGTACTAAAGCTACACTAACTGTAATACTCTGCCTTCCACAGCGAGAATCCTGTGAGGTCGGCTGCAGTAGTGCAGAAGGGGCATATGAAGAAGAAGTACTGCGTAAGAGAACTTACACAATTATTATTAAATATCTACACTATTGTAGGGACTTTTGCTAACTTAAGGATGGAAAAAGGATTACCATTGAGTTGACTCACACTCACAGAACCATATCTTAATTTGTTATCATTACTTGCTGCTCAGAGCAATTGTTTTGGCAGCAAAGATTGTGAGCATTAGATGGGACAAACACACTCTCTTCTGGGAGATAGGTTACATGTCAATGAAATAATGTTTTCTCCCCAGAAAATGCAGACTTTCCCACAGCACCCTTTGCTTCTTCCATTGGAAACCACAGTGTGACATTACGGTGGAAATCTGCCAATGTTTCTGGAGTGAAATATATCATTCAGTGGAAATACACGAAATTTCCAGGAAGCTGGACTTACACTGAGGTATGTAATACTGTATATGTACATCAGCATGTATTTACTCTGTCAGATTATTAAGAATGTTACATTACTTAGTATAGTTAGAAAGATATTGAGAGTGGATTCAAGCACAAGAAGAAAGTTTTAATCTATGCCACTTTCAAAGCAAAATGTTAATGCTTAACCTTTTGTTTTACGAGAACAATATAATATTGGACCTATGATAGCATGTCAATTCTTCAGCATTCCACTGCGTGACCACTCATCCTATTGATCCCTACCCATCCATGTAAATGTTGTTGTTGTTATGTGCTGTTGAGTTGCCTGCAACTCATAGAGACCCTATGTACAACAGCCCTAAACTCTGCTCTGTCCTGTGCCAATTTCACTGTCTCCAATACATCTATTCCCATTACCCCAGTCAATGAATCAATCCACCTCATAGAGGGTCTTCCTCTCCTGCACTGTCCCTCCACCCTCCCAAGCATGATGTCCCTCTCCAAGGACTGGTCCCTTCTTGCAACATGTCCAAAGGATGCCAGATGAAGCTTCAGAACCCTTGCCTCCAAGGAGCAGCCTGACTTCACCCTCTCCAGGATGAACCTGCTTGTTGTCTTAACAGTCGATGGTATATTCAGTACTCTTCTCCAACACCACAGCTCAAAGGCATCAATTCTCCTTCTATCCTCCCTAGTCATAGTTCAGCTCTCTGACACATAGCAAGTGATTGCAAAGACCATGGCTTGTATCAGGTGCACCTTATTCTCCAGACTGACATTGTTGCTCTTCAGTACATTGGAGAGGTCCCTAACAACAACATCCACATAACAGGATTCCAATTAAAATGGAAGCCTGGGAAAAGAGTCTCACAGGCAGTTTCAATATAGAAATGTTTCCATGGGTTATGCCTTGAAATGTGTCTTCCCAAATGTATGCTGGAATCATAGCCCATAGAACTGTGGATTTAATCCCGTTTGGGAATTATGTTATGCTGGTGAGAGCATATCATTATAGAGCATGTCTTAAACCTCATCAGTTTTGGAAATAAAAGGATCAGTTAGGCACAGAGATAATCAAGTACAAATGACGGGAGTGGGGGGCGGAGATAAATATGTCACATGGAAACACTCAAGGAACTGTGGGACCCCAGAACTTGAAAAGCTAAGACAAGACTTCTCCTACAGAGCAGACAAATAGAGCCCTCACCTAGAGCTGGTGTACTAGGTTAAGACTTGTAGGCTCCTAACCTAGAGGGCTCTGGTGGTTTAGTGGTAAGACATTGCACTGCCAATGCAAGGGTATGTGGTTTGAATCCACTAGCTGCTCCACAGGAGAAGGATGGGCAATCACCTCTTGTGAAATTTATTGCCTCTGAAAACCTACTGTTAGGCCAGCCATGGGTGGTATACAACAACAACAGCAACAAACTATGAGAAAATACATTTCTGTTCACTAAAGCCACCCACTTGGGGTATTTCTACTTCAACAGCACTAAGGAACCAAGACAATCCAGGACTAACTCCATTTTAGGGATCATGAGGAAATGCAGAGAAAAATATTCCCAAGATACTGAATATACAAAATATAGAAAAGTTTAAGAAAGGGAAACCTTGAGGTAGTTCCCAAGAGTGAAATCCACATATTCTCTTATTTTGAAGAAGAGAATTTCTGTGTGAATTATGTAGATCGTTATGTAGCTGTGTCAGCTATATGCTCTAGGTGTCCATCGGCCTAGTGGTAAGAAGCTTTGCTGCAATTCCAAAGGCACATGGTCCAAAGCCAGCAGCTGCTCTACAGGAGAAGGATGGGCAATCTCCTCCTGTGTAACAGCCTCTGAAAACCAGCCAGAGGGTCAGCTATGGGTCAGTTCTGACTCGAAGCTACACAACAACAATAGACTTTGAGTGGCCTCGTATCCAATAGTCCACTGTCTTTTACAAATTAATCTATGACCTGAGTCACAGTGTATGATGGTTATGCACTAAGTACTGACTATTGATCCCTCATTTATCTAGGCAGTGCCCAAGCTCTCATATGTGGTTAAGTCCCTCCATCCCTTCACTGAATATGTTTTTCGAGTGGTTTGGATCTTCACGGCCCAGCTGCAGCAGTATTCCCCGGCAAGTCCTAGTTACAGGACTCATCCTTATGGAGGTATGATGTTCGCATGTTACTTATGAAATATGAGATTATTCCACAGTTTTGGTTTAGCTCATTTCTTTCCTAAACAATGAAATAAATCTATCCCTTCATCAACTGATCCACCCAACTACTGCTTACATATGTGCTAAATGGTGTTCTAAATGCATAGGATATATGCTTGGCTCACCATTTAACTGATAGGCAATATCATGATGTTGTTGTTGTT
>NW_006399752.1:15529485-15543137 GCF_000299155.1 Elephantulus edwardii
CTCCAGATTTCTTGGCACAACTTGGTGAGCACGTCCAGGGCAGCATCTGTTAACTGAAATATGTCAATTGGTATACCATCTATTCCTGGAGCCTTATTTCTGGCCATGTCCTTCAAAGCAGCCTGAACTTCTTCTTTCATCACCATAGGCTCTTGCTCATATGTTGTTACATGAAATTCTTCTTAATTCTTCTTAATATCATGATAGATGAGGAAAGATTGAACCTGTTAATGACTTGATCTTACTTGGATCCACAAACAATACACTTAGTAGTCAGGAGACCAGAAGATGTATTGAACTGGGAAATTTGAAGAGGGACCTCTCCAAATTATTGAGGAGCAAAGATGTTCTTGTAAGGACTAAGGTGTGCCTGATTCAGACCATGGTCTTTTCAGTCACTTGCTCTGCACCTGAGAGCTGAACAATGAGTAAGGATGACAGAAGAAGAATTGATGCCTTTGAAATGAAGTGTTGGAAATGAAAGCAGAAGATCCCATCAACTGCTGAAAGAACGAACAGATATGTCTTGGAGAAGGTCCAGCCAAAGTGCTCCTTGCAGGCAAAGATTATAAAATTTCATCTCACACACTTTGGGCATGTTGCTGGTATAGGTTTCTCCTTGGAGGAAGACATCATGGTAGGAAAGGGTGGAGGGACACTGAAAGAAAGGTTTTCAACCAGAAAGATTGACACGGTGACTAGTGCAATGGGGTCAAGTGTGTCAGAGATTGTGAGGATGACACAGGATGGGACAGCGTTCAGATCTGTTGTTCAAAGAGTTGTTATGAGTCATACTCAGCTCAAAGATGCCTGACAACAACAACAAGTGCATAGGCTACAATAATGATAAAAATATACCCTTGCTCTTGTGGAGTTTGTATTTTTCTGGAGACCATATACCCTAAGCCCATAAATATAACATAGAAGTCATACTGAAAGTGAAAAGGTTCTATATTTTGTAACAGGAACATTTTGCATAACTATTCTTCAGGGAATTGAAAATAATGTGAATGGGAGAAGGAGAGGCAGGGTGCAACATTACATCCTCAAATTGAAAAAATAGTTGTTGTTGATTCCAGCTCATGGTGACTCCACGTGTGTCAGAGGAGAACTGTGCCCCACGGAGTTTTCAGAACTGATTTTTGGGAAGTGTATCATCAGGCCTTTCCCGCAACATGCCTCTTGTGTGTGGGTATAAGTGGGTGACTCAAACATTTAACCTTCTGGTTAATATCAGAGTTTGTAGAGTCCATGCAAGTGATAGCTGTCTAATGTGTTTGGGTGGATAAAGTGATATTTGTGATATTTGAAGAAAAAGCTGAAAGAGTTACCTAAGAGATTTGGTGTGCAGGGGCAAAGGATCAAGTTTGTTGGCTTAGATTTTCAGTCTTAATTCCCTGATGACACCTTGTATTAAGATGGGGACACATAAGGGAGCACAACTTTCCCAGGGAAAATGAAGTCTTGTTTTAAGTAAGCAGAACATGAGATGCTTACTACATATCCAGTAAGAAACCCTGATGGTTACATGGTTAATATCTGGCCACAACTTGGAGGTTTGCCTATTTGAACCCATCGAGTGACTCTATGGTAGAAAGATCTGGTGATATGCTCATGAGAAGGTGAGTGTGGTCTGAAAAGTGGAGAAGGTCAAATGTGAGGTCTGGGGAGCCCCAGCATTTGCTTGTTAGGAAAAGAAAGAGGAGACAAAAAAGGCAATAATGAAGAAATAAATCCAGCAGTTAAAAATTTCATAGTCCAGCAAGAAAAAATTAAGTGTGATTGCAGAGATAACAACAAAAAGCTTACTTTCTACCAGATCTTATGCTTTACTATCTTCCCAACCTTTACTGGGAATTTCATCCTATCAGAATGTAGCATTAATTGTGAGTCAGCCTCTTTTTTCTGACAACTAGAATATTCTTAGTCAGGGCCTTACTACTTCTAATTAAATGTTATAGCTCTTTGTTCAGAATATATTCATGACTAATCTAGTAGATGCACAGCTATGCTTTTTTGAAGTTCAATCTTTTTAGAGGAGATAAATAAGACACATGTTTAAGTAGCTCTATAACAAAGTGACACATGATTAAAAGAGTAAGAAAGGCACTATAATTACTATGGAAGTTAAAGGACAGGGATACTAACTTTGGAATGAAAGATCAGAAACAAATCTCCAGAGAAAGTTCCCTTTTTACTGGGTCTTAAAGGATAAACTGATTTGGGCTTGAGGTGAGGAAATGAAAGAGCAGGTTTGAGTGACAACATGAGTAGAGGCAAGATTGGAGTTCTGGGCAGGTAGAGGAAAAAAAGCAAATATTCCATTTTCTAGAAGCATAAAAAGTATGAATTAAAATAGTTAAAATAATCTGGGAAGACAAATTGGAATTAGATCAGGAAAAACCTTGATTTTTTTCAGTTTAAAAAATTTAGACTTTATTTAGAAAGCATTAAGAATTATGGAAAGTAGGTAGATTTTGTTTTGTTTTTTAAAGAGAAGTGATTGCTTTAGATACCATACCCCTTTCCAAGATATTTTTGGCCACTACAGACAGCCTTCATCCTACATAGATCCACAATCAATACACTTGGTGCCAACAGTCAGGAAATCATGTGATGTATGCACTGGGAAAGTCTGTAGTCAGAGCCTTCTTCAAATTTTTGAAGGAGTAATGATGTCAGTTTGAAGACAAAGGTACACATAATTCAGGTCATGGTCTTTTCAGCGACTTCCTATACATCTGAGGAATGAACAAGGATAAAGGATGACAGATAAAGAATTGATCCCTTTGAAATGTGGTATTGGAGAAAACAGCTTAAGATCCCATAGACCGCCAAAAGAACAGATACATCTTGGAGAAAATGCAGCCAGAGAGCTCCTTGTAGGCAAAGATGATGAAGCTTCATCTCACATACTTTAGGCATGTTGCTAGGGGAGGCTATTCCTTGCATAGGGACATCATGCTTGGAATGGTGGAGGGTTGGTAAAAGAGAGGAAGACCCTCAACCAGGGGCATTGACACCGTGACTGTAGCAATGGAGTTGAGTAGTTAGAGCCTGTGAGGATGGCACAGGATGGGAGATTGTTCAGATCAGTTGTTCATAGGGTTGCTGTGTTGACACAATGACATCTAACAACAGCTTCTACAGAATTAATTGAAGACATGAGAAAGAGATTAAAAAGTACAGATCAGCCAAGAATTTGTGCTAATAATTCAACACCTGATCAGAGATGATTTTTTAAAAATAGTAGTAAAAACAATGTATACAAACTTTGAAAGTAAACCAGTATAAAATAAAAAAAATTATAAAAAAGGTGTATATATTGAAACATTTGTTCTTTTAAATTATTATTCATTCATTGTTGCTCATACATTTGTTCTTCTGAAGAAGTAATTTTCACATCAGGAAAAGGATTCAAGACTAGAAGTCTGGCAGAGAGGTCAATACCTGGTGCTGACATGCCGGGAAAATTATGTGGCGATCTGGGAGAACTTGCTCATGGCTAGGGTTAGTAGATGCCTCTCCTTTACAATTCTGCAGATAGCCCCAGATTAGACCAGACATCAGATGAAGCAGACCTGGGCAGCTGAAGAAGTTGCATAGAGTCTTTCCTTATTCCCTAATGAGAGTCCATTACCTACTCAGGGTATATGTGGTCAATTCCAACCATTATGCCCTGGTTGTCCTTACTTAGAACCTCAGGTCAGGCACTAGCTAAGGCCATATTTGGAATATTTTAGGTCAAAGTAGAATGAATACTTGTATCCTTCTGTGTTCAAAGCAATGCCTCATGCACTCCAATAGTGCGGAAGGATTTTTCCTTTGACACGACTGGTCAAAGTAAAATAATCAAGGCATATTTGCTTTCCATTATTGGACCTCTCTCCTAGATGAGCAAGCTGCTGTACTTTCAAGTCATCTAGGTCTTCCCAGGAGTCTCCTTTCCATGGGTATTAGCTTATGATCCAGGGTCTTGCATTCTTTTAGTCCACACAAAAACTTATCTTTTTTTTTTTTCACACCATTGCTTTCTGGTCTTATTTTCTTTTGTTGTCTTGTAGTTGTTATTGTGTACCATCAAGTTAGAACCAACCCATAGCTGACCCTCCGGCGGGCTTTCAGAGGCAGTTAATCACACAGGAGGAGATTGCACATCCTTCTCCCATGGAGCAGCTGACTGATTCGAACTGTGTGCTTCTGGGATTGCAGTACAGCTTTTTCCCACTAGGCTACCAGTGTTCCATTATTCTCATTTAGCTGTGGGAAACATATTATTACAGATGTTACTGTTGTTTTGTTTTGTTTTTTTACTGAGACCTGTGTGATGATGATTTCTTAATCAAATTAGATGGATGTTAGGCTAGGAATACCAGCCATTTAGCAAAACTTTCTGTGAATTATTTGGACAGTAATCACATCACACTATGCATGTGACATTTAATTTGCTTGTAGAGATATAGATCATGTCTGGGCATTGATCCTAGTAAAGCAGGTGTTTGCGTGTGTTTATTTAATCACCTCTATTCTAAATCAGTGAGAATTTATTTCTTCTTCCTGTTCATCAGGAAAATTGAAACCATACAGCAGAGAGTGATGCAAGGAATTTAATGTTTGCCAAAGGTTAATCTAAGAGTTGGTGAAGAATTAGTTCCAAGAAAGGCTGAGAAGCCAACAAAGAGGACTTTTAAAAACTCATTCAATGTGAAGAAGGACTCTCATATATTCCAACTCCAATGAGTCAGTGGTTATGCAGGGTGATTGGGAAAATATTCAGAAAAAGAGAAGTCCACTCAAGAGCAAAGTACGTCTTTCTTTGGAAAAATGAAATAAAGAACGCTAGTGTCAGAGGTTGTGTGTAGTTTTGAGAAGTAGATGGGGATATAGGTTGTTGTTGGTAGGTGCCATTTTGTTGAGTATGACTCATAGCAACTTTATGAACAACAGATCTGAAACCTGTCCTATCCTGTGCCATCCTCATCATGTCTGACATTCTTGAGCCCATCACTCTGTCAGTCTGCCTGGTTGTGAGTCTTCCTCTCTTTCACTGCTCCTCCACCTTTGCAAGCATGATGTCCCACTCCAAGGAATAGTCTCTCCTAACAACATATCTAAAGTATGTGTGATGAAGTTTCACTATCTTTGCCTCCAAGGAGCACTCTGTTTGCACTTTCTCCAAGACATATCTGTTTGTTCTTTTGACAGTCCGTGGGATATTCCTAAACACCAGAGCTCAAAGGACTTAATTCTTCTGTCATCCTTAGTCATTGCTCTACTTTCAGTTGCATAGCAAGTGATTGAAAAGACCATGGCCAGAATCAGGTGCACATACTGTTTATATTGACATCATTGCTCTTTAGAACCATGGAGAAGTCTTTGACAGCAGACTTTCTCAATGTAACATGTCTTTTGAGTACTTGACTGCTCTTTCAGGGTGCTGATTGTGGATCTAAATAAGATTGATAACTCCTATCTTTTATTCATCTATCATGAATAAGCTATCCATTCAGTGGTGAGGACTTTTGTTTTCTTGACGTTGCGATGTAATCCATATTGAAGGCTGTAATTTTTGATCTGCAGTAAGTATTTTAAGTCATACTTTCAGCCAGTAAGATTCTCTCATATGCATAACACGGGTTGTTGATGAGTCTTTCTCCAATTCTGATGCCACATTCTTCTTCATAGAGTTCAGATTCTCCAATGATTTGCTCAGCATACAGATTGAATAGGTATGGAGAAAGGAAACAAATTTGATTCACACCTTTCTTAATTTTAAAGCACGCACTTTCCCCTTGCTCTATTTGAGTAATGGCTTCTTGGTCTAGGTCTAGGTTTCTTTCGTGTGTGTGTGTGTGTGTGTGTGTGTGTGTGTGTGTGTGTACCATCAAGTTGGATCTGACTGGTACAGGAAGAGATTGACCCTCCTTTTCCAGCAGAGCATCTGGTGGATTCTAACTGCATGCCTCTGGGATTGCAGTGCAGCTTCTTGCCACTAGGCCACCAGAGCTCCCTAGGTCTAGGTTTCTTATAAGCATACTTAAGTGTCCTGGGATTCCTATTCTCTATGTTAGCTGTAATGTGTTATGATTCACACAGTCAAATGCCTTTGAAGAGCAAATAAAGCACAAATATACATTCCTTTGGTGTTCCTGCTTTCAGCCAGGATCCATCTGACATCAACAATGATATCCCTGGTGTCGTGGCCTCTTCTAAACACAGCTTGAACTTCTCACAGTTCCCTGTCAATGCTGCTTTTGGATGATCTTCAGCAATATTTTGCTTGTATGTGATATTAATGATATTGTTTCATAATTTCTGCATTCTTTTGGATCACCACTCTTAGGAATGGGGAAAAATATGGATTTCTTCCAGTCATTTGGCCAGGAAGCTGCCCTCCAAATTTCCTGGTGAATACTGCCAGGGTTGCCGCTGTCAACTAAAACAAATCACTTGATATCCATTCAATTCCTGGGGCCTTCTTTTTTTTTTTTTTGTTTTGCCAATGCCTTCAGTGCAGCTTGAACTTCTTTCCTTTCCGTTGGCTCTTGATCATATGGCACTTCCTGAAATATTTCGATGTCAGAATTTATTCTGGTACAACAACTCTGTGCTTTCCTTTAATTTTCTTTTGATGCTTCCTGGATCATTTAAGATTTTACCTATAGCATCTTTTATTATTACAACTCAAAGTCTAAATTTGTTTTTCATTTTTTCAGTTTAGGAAATGCTAAGTGAGTTCTTACCTTTTTATTTTACAATTCCAGCTTTCTGCGCATTCTGTTATAATACTTTGTCTTCTCTAACTGCCAAATATGTTCAGTTCTTTTGCTTCAGCTTCTCTTCCCTTTTTTTTTTCGGGCTTCTCAAAGCTCTTGTGCAATTTTCAGAATCTCTTTTAACACACATTTTAGGTTTTTTTTTTCCTTTCTACCTTTGTAATGACCGTTTGCTTTCTGGATGGATGATATCCTTGATATTATTCTAAAACTTATCTTGTCTTTGATCATTGATGTTCAATGCCTCAAACCAATTCTTAAAATTATTTTTAAACACAGGAAATGAAAGGTTTTTTTACCAAATTTTGCAGTCTAAAATTAACCAAACATGCAACTAAGATATATTAATAACACTGGCGACTGAAACGCAAAAGTTGGAAACAATGAAGATGGAATGGTAGGCAGAAAGTACAAACTTGGTTGACAGAAATGAAGCTTGAAATCAAATAACTGAATTTTACACTCTCAATGATTTATTCATCACAATTTTCTTTTTTAAAAAAAAACCCCAGAAATTGTTATTTTACACATAGATCTCACATAATGAACTGCATAGGATCAGATTGACCTCATAAATGAAAATAATTGTTTGAGAAGTTCAGTGTCAGCAGTCAAAACCAGGCTAGCTGTTGACTGTGGAACAGGCAATCAATTATTCATGTGCAAGTTCAAACTGAAGCTGAAGAAAATGAAAAGTCCCCAAGAACCAAAATACTATCTGGAGTCTATCCCATCTGAATTTAAAAATCATTTCAAGAACAGGAAATAAAGGTAGGAAAGTTCAAAAGAAGAGGAAGGAGATTGGCCACTGGGAAGTCAGCTGTCAGATCATTTGGTTTTGCTTCTTTTGTTGTTCTTTGCCACTTAGTTTTGAGAATCTATGAATGATGGTTATTTAATGCATGCTCTTTTTATCCTCTGGAAGGAATGTTGTGTTAGTATAGTCAACCTGGCTTTCAGTGGGAGCACACAGTTTGGGGGAAGAAAGGTTTAGTCTGGGTCACTGGGTTGATTCCAACAAGAGTGAACCAGACTTTCAGACTTATCTGAGTTCACATCTCCAGTTGGAGCCAGTCAGGCTTCGGCACTCCAAGGAGTAGAAAGGCCCTGGGGACTCATGTTAATCATTGACTCCAGTTTTGTTTCAGTTGCTCTTCTTCCTACTCTTGTTCCATAGTATGTTTCAACTTATTTAGATCCTTGGAAGTTTTTCCCTGAGATGTTTATACTGTTTCTACATATCTATATTTGATTTTATTTAAAATCGTAAGTGAGAAAAATAACCTTTGAAATATTCTCTTGGAAAAATAGCTTACTGATGTCACTTAGGGTTCAAGAATTTAAAAAAAAATAAAAAAGAAAGACCTATGAGTTGCAAATGGTAAGTACTTTTTCACCTATAACATTTTTGAGTGTTACTAAGATATCTAGTTTCTGTGTCCTTTTCAGAAAAATAAGACAGCCCTCCCTCCCCTTTTCTAGCTTCAAAACATAAACTCCATATCTTTTTCTGCTCACTGTCTTCCTGTTTTCTCTTCCAGTTCCAGAATCTGCTCCATTCATTATAAATATTGAAAGTTCAAGTCCTGACACCGTGGAAGTCAGTTGGGCCCCACCCCAATTCCCAGGTGGACCTATTCTGGGTTATAATTTAAGACTAACCAGCAAAACTCAGAAATTAGATTCAGGGACACAGAGAACCAGCTTTCAGTTTTACTCAACTCTACCAAACACTACCTACAGGTAAGAATGAAATGGTGCAAAGGAAATGCTTCATACAACACTAAAACCCAGAAAGCCAGACCCTGTGTGAGGCAGAACCTGTCAGAAAAGGAAAACCTGCATAGTATCTTCTAATAAAGAGCAATGGAAAAAGTGGTAAAATTGTACCCTGTCAAAGCCAGAAAACCTGTGAGACCTGGAAAAAGAAGACAATCCTGTTGACATTTGGCCCTCACAAATGTCAACATGCTTAAGAAAAATGGGTTAAAATATAATTTTAAAGCCTTGTAAGTTGCTTGGCCTCTCCACTGTTGAGCTGAACTCATTGTAATTTTCTGAGTTTATATCCTGATAGATTACACTACTCTAAGTCAGAACATTCTCAACTATTTCTTTTGTAGTCAGAAAATCCTCATAAATATGAGCTAATAAAGACATCATAGACAGTATATTCATGGCTTCATTTAATCCACCTTGGCAATAGCAGGGAGGTCACATTCTGTTAATGGTATTTTTATTAACTACTAAGGGGATTATTTTATTATTGTTAGCTTTCCTAACATTTACTCAGGCTTCTTCAAATTAGGGGAGAAATGGGAGCCATGCAGATAAGTAGAGTTCAGCTTTTGACCTCTGTGACCCTGAACTGGTCTATGGGAATGCAAACAAGGAAGTGATTGATGGTCATTTTAGTGCTGAACAGGGGCACCAAGTAACTAGATACCTCTATTGCCACATCATCCTTAAATAGAAACGTTATTTGCCGCTTCTATTTTTATCTTATGTTCACACCATGCCATGTGAAGCACATCTCTCCAAATTGTTTTTGGAATAGGTTTTCTATTGCAGCAGTAAATGAAGTTGGTGAGGGGCCAGAAGCAGACTGTAATATTACTACTTCATCCCCAGCAGGTATGGCCCTGGGTTGTCCTTCTGTTACAGAGGAGCTGAGGGGTGGCAAGGGTAGGTTCTGATCCAGAGATCATTGGTCATG
Source organism: Elephantulus edwardii (assembly GCF_000299155.1). NCBI lineage: Eukaryota > Metazoa > Chordata > Mammalia > Macroscelidea > Macroscelididae > Elephantulus > Elephantulus edwardii. Next base: position 15,538,978 of record NW_006399752.1, read on the forward strand.
TGGTGAACCTCAAAGACCCCCTCTCTTCTGCCCAAAGCAAAACAGTCCTTTGGGCAATTAGTAAGTTTTACATATTAAATGTGTCTAAATCTTTGAAAAATAGAAATAAGTAGTTAGATTGAAAATTTTCACATTCTAATTTAGGAAATGGAAAATTTTAGTTTAATAATTAATTTCCAACAAGTACTTGGTTTCAGTTGTGATTATTGTTGATGTGGCTCAGTTACACATTGAAAACCAACTATCAAATACATTACCATCTGGGAAATTCTGACTCTTAGGGACCCTATAGTATAGACTATCATTCCCCAGAGGTTTTCCAAAGCTACACATCTTTATGGAAGCAAATCGTCATATTTTTGCCTGTAGATAGATTGGTGTATTTCAGTTGCTGAACTTTTGAGTAACTACCATATATTTTTTTTCTAAAACAGGGGATACAGATAACTTTTCTGCCCTAATTCTCATTTTTAAATATCATCATTTAATAGCTATCAGATATCATTTTTATAGACTCATTTTTAAATATACCTAGACTTGAGTAATTCACATTTTACCATTTTGAGTTGTCAAATTACAAAATTAGCTTTTGTTAGTATGTTAGAAGTATCCTTTTGAGGTTTTTTTGCAGCCTAGAAATTATCACAAGAGTTGGAATGTTTCTTTGGTAAGCCTGAAGAGGCAAAATTAAAAAAATGAAAATGGTTCGTAAGAAGTGATGGACATTCTTCGGGAGAAATGAATTAAAGAATTTGTAATATCACACAAAGGCCTCAGATTCAGAACCCCAATAATCAGGTTTCCATTTTCACCTGAGCTCCTTTACTCGATACAATACCCTTTAGCATATTCTGCACGTACCTAAGCCGGTGAGCACAGAATGCCATCTATCATCAGCCTTTAGTTCTTTGGCTGTTACTAGACTATAGGGAAAGAGAGGCATTTTTGTTATACAAGAATTATGACCAAAGGGCAAGTTAAATATAGAGCAGGCTTAGAGTTGCTGTCACTGTGATTGTTGCATAACATTTATTAGTTGGCATCAAACAGGTCCCGTATCAGTTTCCAATTGAATAGCACATCAACTCGAGTGTTGCAGCTCTCAAATTTCATTTCAATAAGGACTATCCTCTTGCCACAAAGGGAGAAATGTTAAAGGCAAAACAGAGACAACCAATGTCTGTCTGTAGGTGTGTGCACACCACGCAATAACCCAAACTGCTCGGGTTGTACCACCTCCATCAAGTAGTTAAATTTTCATGACTGAAGATAGGGAGCTGACTTCCTCTTGGGGCGAGACTGTTGAGAATAGTGTTACCTTTTGTGTTGCTCTTCTAGGGTAATTCAGGGGATACAGACTTAGATACAACTTGATTATTACTCTACTTCTACTCTCAGTCATGCAATAATATAGGTTAAATCATTCAGTCCCTTCTGAGATGATTTGACTGTCCTCTTTGAAGTGTAGTCCTCTTTCTTTAAAGGGAGTCCCTGGGTGGTGCAAACAATTATACAGTCAGCTACTTGGAACTGGATTGGTGGTTCAAATCTACCCAGAGGTGCCTCAGAAGAGATCTCTTTTCAAAAGATCACAGTTGTTAAAAGCTTTCTGGAGTGTAGTTATGCTCTAACATATACTTAGTCACCTTGAGCAAAATCAACAACAACTAGCTTGGTGATATTGTTCTTGGGTCAATGTGTTTCATGTCTTTCTATCTGCAAATAATTTCACTTTTTCAGTTCAAGAAGAAGAGCAGTGGCTCTTTTTATCCAGGAAAACATCTCTAAGAAAGAGATCTTTAAAATACATAGCAGATGAAGCACAATGCCTTCAGTCAGATGTTATTCAGGATAATATTACAGGTAAGTATCATAGGGAAAAATATCAGCTTAAAAAGAAAGATCTGTGTTGATTTCTTTGTTAATATCTTTTTTAAAAATATTAAAAGAAAATTTTCTGTCTTTTTTTTTACTTAGTTGTTAAGTAATAATGTATCCAAATTTGCATGTCTTTTCCAGGAATATCTGTTCATGCCCACCTTCAAGTTGTTTATTTCTCTGAAAGAAATCTCATATGGGTGAAAAAGGCTGCCAACATGTCTGATGTGACTGACTTAAACATTTTTTACAGAGGTTCAGGATTAATTTCTTCCATCTCTGTAGACTGGCTTTATCAGAGAATGTATTTCATCATGGATGAACTGGTTAGTCTGAAAATCTAAAACAAATGGCTATTAATAACATATATATGCATATCTTGGTGCATTTATAATAAAAACAACCTTTTCAGTTAATAAATATTCATTATGTTTCAGACACTAGATTAAGCAATAATTCATAAATTTGGTCTCTAGGAAGTCTAAAGCTTATTTAGTACTAATCTAAGTGGTCTGGTGGGTAAGGAATTGCAATGCCAACCCAAAGGCAGGTGGTTGGACTCTATTAACTGCTCTGTGGGAGAAAGATGGAAAATCTCCTCCCATGGAATTTACAGCTTCAGAAAACCTGCTGGAGGGTCATCTATGAGTTGATTCAGACTTGGTGGCAATGAGTTGAGTCTTGATCTAAATGAAGTCATCTGTATTTTGATTATTTCAAGGCCATGAATTTATACCAAGTCAAAGTTAATTTATAATAATGACATAAGCTAGTAATGAGATATATTTTTTCATAAGGTAAGATTGCCAATCAAGATCAGGATCAGTTCCAAGTATTTTAAATGTGAAACAATCAAGAAGTAATTTCTGTGCCTCTGAAAATGCAGTGATACTGAAATCTCTGTGAAGACACAATCTTGGTGTGTTTCAAGTTCTAGTTCTTTTGAAGGTTCAGGCTTACCACAGTGAGGAAAGACCATTATTACTGCCAGAAGTCCATAAGCTTTGAGACAGATTAGATATTAGTCACAGTTTGCACTCCAGCCAAGGAAATAGGTATTTGTATTTCACTGAACTCAATAAAATAGAAAATTTTTACCATATAGGAAATAAAACTACCTTTTAAGTCTTTCACTGTGTTTTCTATATATCATTTACATAACGGTGACTGGAAAAATCACAAATAACTAGCATAATTACAAACACAAAACAGATGTTCAGGAAAGAATTTTTGGCCAATTTAGTGATGGCTGGACATTAATACTTTTACTATGTTTTTCCCCCCTTAGGTATATGTCTGTGACTTAGAGAACTGCTCAACTATTGACGAGATAACTCCTCCTTCTATTATTGCACCTCAAAAAATTATAGCTGATTCCTACAATGGGTAAGTGCTTGCATGGATTTCTTTTCACTGGTAAAATGCTGGTTGAATCTATTGATATATCTTATTTCAAGTAAATTTAATTAAGCCAACACAAAATTTTCATGCTATGGAGCCAGGAACAACTTTCCTTCACACTTGCTTTAAGTTTCTTCTAATAAAATTATAGTTTCTCTCTTTCACAACAAGGTATTATGGCTACATGACAGGTCTTCTAGTCAGAAGCCCGGGGCCTTGGGACTCGAATTCTAGCCCCAAGTTGGTCATTGTTTTATCCTGGACCTTAGGGTCTCATTATTCTTCAGTCCCTCCTGGGAGAAGCCCTTCTGCCATTTGTGGTGCTTTTTCTTTTGTTGAGTTTTTAGCTCCAGCTCAACTTTCTGATCTGGTTCTCATACTGGGAGTACCTGTTAGGATCCACCTTGGAAGACAGGAGTTGCTGGTTTGTAACGAGTGGAAAATTTTAATAGAAATAATTGGCTTTAAACAAACCCCACTGTCATGAATGAACATGGAGGCGTCAGTCCAATTGTAGTGCTAAATTGTAGTTGGCCCTTGGGAAAGAGACTTCATATATGTGACTTTTGTTTTATGCCCTCCAGCAGACCAGTTTCTGTAAGAATTAACTTTCTTTTTCTTTCTTATAAGAATAATATTTCATTTTGAAGGGGGGGGAAACCAGTCCATAATACTTTATATAAAATTTTCCCTGAAAAGATCTAATTGGGGAGGGGGAAATGATTGCTTATCACTGATTTTAAGTCTAACTTTTCTTTTCAATATCATTCATAATTTACTAGGCTTAATCTCTTAAACCATGCAGTGTTCCCTTGCTCTGTTCTGACGACTGCCTCCTGGTCCAAGTATAAGTTTCGCATTAGAACGATCAAGTGTTCTGG
>NW_006399752.1:15546227-15558963 GCF_000299155.1 Elephantulus edwardii
GATGGGAGTGTCAGAGACAGTGCGATTGGCATAGGAGAGAGCGGAGTTTAGGGCTGTTTTACACAGGGTCGCTATGAGTCTCAGGTGACTCGATGGCACATAACAACAACAACAACAATCTCTTAAACTTGAGTGAATTGCTGAGTTCTTCTTATTGTTACATGCTATAGAGCTGCCTGCAACTCATAGTGACCCAATGTACAATAGCACTGAACTCTGCCCTATCCAGAGCCAGTCTCACTGTCGCTGACAATATTTAAAAAAAAAACCCAAAAAATAAAAAGTCAACCCTGTCTTGCAGGGCAAGTCCTTTGGCCTATCTGGATTTTATTCGACAAGTCTTGGATTCTCTGAAGTTTAACTTTACTGGCTACATAAAAAGATTCATTTTAAGACAATGAACTTCATCCTATAAATCAGTTATTTAATGATATCTCAGTAGGGTCTTTCAGTGGCTCTTTTTTTCCATTAGGATAAATTGATTTGTGGTTGGATCTTGAAATATGACTAGAGAAGATAATGATTAATATTAGTTGAGAACTACATGTGTGCTTCTAACTGTTTTACTTCCAACAATCTGTTTAATTCTTGTTCAATCCTGTGAGGTAGGTACTTGTATTATCCCAATTTTATTTTATTTTTTGTGGTTGTTTGGTGCCATTGAATGAACTATGACTCATAGTGACCCTACACACAATAGATCTGAACCTTGCCATCCTCTGGATTGTCCAAAGAATAAAGGAAGCCTAAAGAGACTTAGTAGTTGCTCCAAAGCTCATAGTAATTATGTAATGGAGCTGAAATTTGACACGTGTTCCAGAGTCAGTCTTCTAATCACTTCCTTATATGATGATGAGACAGGTTTTGTAAAAAAAGATAAATAAGCCCACATCTTATAGTAAGCTTTGTAAATAATACTTCTTGAGGTTTGAGACAATAGTTTATTTTCCTAGTATTCAGAAAGATTTTCATATATATATATATATATACTCCCCCACCCCCATCATTGAGCTGATCACTCCTTGGTGTGCACTTAGCATGAACCTCTTCCTTTCTACTCCCATCCATTTTCTTCTCCCCATCCTCATCTCTTCCACACCATAGTTCTCCTCAACTCCCTTCTCTATTTCTCTTTCCTTCCAAGAAGTGAAAAGAAGAAGGAAAGGCCTGCCCTCCTAGCTACTTCAGTACAAGGATAGCAATCTGGAACCTAGGTCCCTTTATCTACTATGAGAGTCCTTCACATTTTCTTTGCAATTTTGAATTTCTGAAACAAAAGTTGGAAGCTAAAGTCAAGATAACTCCTCGGGCTTTCCTTAAGAGGAAAAACTAAGGTTATTATCTCAAAATGGAGTTGCCATCTTAGGATATTATTCAAGCACAAGAGTCTTGAGAATATTAATAAACATTTGGAATCATTAAGGGAAACAAGAGTAGACCTCAACAAGGGAAAGTAATATAACGTGACAGTTGTGAAAAGAAGTTAGAGACCATGGATTTGAAGTGGTACAGATACATGGGGTTGCTAAAATTGAGAACTAAGGAAAAGGATATTAATATTGGTATCCACTTCCTTAACAGCATACCGCTGGAAACTCTAGGAACATTGATAAATGTCGATAGTTGTAGAGGGGCTTCAGGCCTTTTGTTCATGGGCTCGTGATGAGTTGTGCTCGACTCGAAGGCAATCAATAACAACAATGTTCAAATTAATAGGTTTCTTACTTTTGTTAGCATTCCATTTGCAGACTTGGGTAGACTTGAATTATCAAGAAAATATTTTGGTAGTGTGTGTTTTCTTTTTCATGATTAAAAACCCAACTGCACCTTCACTAGGAGGTCTGACATCATGCTAGGTGTGTTTCATCAATACTTCCACTGGCCCTTTCACCTGGTGCTCTGTGGTCCCACTTTAACCACCTGAAGTGTACCTTTCTTCAAGGTTTGTACAATGGTAGCCCTATAACTTCACTTAGTTGCAGTAATGAAAAAAAAATCACTAAAGTAGGCCATGCTGTTTAAGAAAAGTATTGTTTAAATGCTTTTTTCTATTTCACCATTCTCAAGACATGGAACAATAGATTGAATTAGACTTGAGGATTGAATATTTTGGAGAAACTTACTTTATAATAATTAACGTGTTTAGTCACATGATTTTTATGTGATATGCTTTTCTTTAAGAGTAGACATCCGTAGAAAATCTATATATGTCCTTTCTGTCCTGAAATTCTATGATTTCTTAAAAAAATATTTAAAACATAATTAAGACACTAAGATTGACAAGTTATGGTGAAATTTGTCCAAGTTCTTTTTAACATCAACAACCAGGGAGATCTAATTAATAAAGTAATTACCTTTACCTTTGCCCCTTAGGAAATCTGACCCAGGTTACTCTAGAGAAAAGTGGTTCTTATCACACAACAGGATAAAACTGTTAGATGAGGAGGTTACTCATGCACTGAATCACCCCAGGCTTCTTTTGTTCTTCTGTCAGATACATCTTTTATCTCCTGAGAGACGGCATTTATAGAGTCCATCTCCCAGTGCCATCTGGCCAGGACTCAGAAGCAGTGCACATTGTGGAGAGTTGTACATTAAAGGACCTTGTTGTGAAGCCACAGTCCAAGCGCATTATTTACTTCAACAACACCGCCCACACCTTCATGTCAACATTTCTGGATGGCTCTGCTTCCCATGTTGTCTTACCTCATGTCTCCTTTGCTGACGTGAAGAGCTTTGCTTGTGAAAACACCGACTTTCTGGTCACGGATGGCAAGGCTGTTTTCCAACAGGATTCCCAGTCTTTTAACGAGTTCATTGTGGGCTGTGACCTGAGTCACATAGAAGAATTTGGGTTTGATAACTTGGTCATCTTTGGCTCATCCACACAGCTGCACCCTCTGCCAGGCCGCCCTCAGCAGCTCTCAGTGCTGTTTGGTTCCCACCAGGCCCTTGTTCAGTGGAGGCCTCCTGTCCTTGCCATAGGAGCCAGTGAGTACTCCCTCACGCTACCCACAGGGTGTGGTGGGGTGTGGTGGTGGTGGTTACCCGTTGTTGTATGTCTTCTAATCAGAACCGACCCATAGCTGACACTCTAGCAGGTTTCAGAGGTATTTAATCAGATGGGAGGAAATTGCCCATCTTTCTCCCTTAGAGCAGCTGGAAGATTTGAACCCTGTGCTTTTGGGACTGCAGTACAGCTTCTTACCACTAGGCCACCAGCACTCCCTTAAAGGAGAACAAAGTTTCAGCTGCTTAACATTGTGATTCACTTCCAAGAATTCACATGCAATTACTCAGTCATCAACTAGAAGTGGTTCCTAATTCTGCATTTAATTACTTTTGCATTAGGAAAATGTCAAGATTTCATATGTATTCCAATAGAATAGTTCAAATCTGGGCACTGGAAACAGAGTTGACCATATTAGCCAAGGGGATAGGACAGTAGGTTTAGAGTTTGAATGCACTGTAATATGCATGAGACTGAGCCATTATCTAGACTTATTTAAACGAAAGCCAGTCTAGAGAGGCAGTATGTTTGCAAGGTGAGCATGTGGGTTCTGGAGTCAGTCCAAGTGGATCAAAAAATCTATTCTTGAAATTTTTTAGCAGAATGACCCCGGGGCAAGTTCCTTAACCACATTCTGACTCAGTTTCTATAACTTGAAAATGGGAATATGGATCGTATATTTAGGTATATTTTTCAAAGAGATTAAATGAAATCCATGTATAGAACATAAAAAGCAATAGCTAGGAGTTGGCAAACATTTTCTGTCAAAAAGGCGGCAGATAATATTTTTATTTTGGGGCCATATGGGCTCTATCACAACTGATCAACTCCACCAAAAGTCTGAAAGCAGTCATAGACCGGATGTAAGCAAATGAACTTCAACACAACTTGACAAAACAGGGAGCAGACTGGATTTGGATTGTGGGCCACATTGACTGATCCCTGGCCTAGAAAATAGTAAGTATTCAATAAACATTGGCTCTTTGCTTTAAGCCTAAGTTAGTTACAGCAATTTAAAACAGTTGAAAATCAAGAAGCAGCTTCTTTTTTTGGATCATTCCATTTTCTTGGAGGGAGGCGCTAGCTCAACATTGGGGTTTAGACTTAGGAACTTGTCATTAAGCACCTGTTTGCTCACAGCCTCGTTATAGCTAATGGATTTTACAGAGAAGGCCTCTGGCCATTCTGTGTAGCAGTTTGGATGGAAAATAGTGGCCTCCTATTTGAAAAACAGTATTTTTTGTAGTATGGGATGGATAGCCACTGTCCTAGGCTGTCAAACTATGTTGTGAAACTAACTCCTATGAGCAGTGCAGTAACAGTTATTGCTACTTAATCATCAAGAGGCTATAAATTATTTTTTTAAATTTTTATTGTGTGTGTGTGTGTGTGTGTATGTGTGCCGTCAAATCAGATCTGACAGGTACAGGAGGAGATTGTCCCTCCTTCCCCAGCAGAGCATCTGGTGGACTTGAACCGCGTACCTCTGGGATTGCAGTGCAGCTTCTTGCCACTAGGCCACCAGAGCTCCCCGGCTATAAATTAATTTATTGACAATTCTTTGCTTGCCCCTATTGATGTCATCTTAGCAATATCGTTTCGTTCTCTTAATTAGGCCCTTCTGCCTGGCAGAACTGGACCTATGAGGTGAAAGTGTCAACCCAAGATGTCCCTGAAGTCACTCGGTTTTTCTCTAACATAAGTGGGACTATGCTTAATGTGCAGGAGCTGCAGAGTGCTACAAAATACAGCTTTGCTGTGAGAGCAAGTTCTCACAAGGGACCGGGTCCCTGGTCAGAGCCCTCAGTGGGTACTACCCTGGTGCCAGGTGAGAAAAAGGTCTTGATTTGAGGAGTTTTTCTGACAAAAGGCAGCTTACCTCATGTGACCTTTAAAACTTGAAGCTCAATTTTTTTTAAAAATCAGTATGGGGGTGCACTGACATCTTCAACATGTATTTATTTTCCAGTATCGTTGTTGGCAGATGCCTTTGAGCAACACTATAAACAACACACTGACAATCTGGCCCTATGCTGTGCCATCCTCATGATCTCCACCAGCTTGCTGTGTGGTGTTGTGATACTGGAGGTTATACCACCAGCAAGGTCACCTGTGGTAGACACATTTCAATAGAGTTTCCAGGTTAAGATAGAATAGGAAGCAGAACTGACTATTCACTCGTGAAAGAACTGGCCCTCACCCTATAAATACCACGTTCTGATATTTGAAACAAATGAACAAACAAACTCATTACCATTGAGTTGAAACCAATTCTTAGCTGACCCTTCAGCAGGTTTCTGAGGTTGTAAACTGCACTGGAGGAGAGTGTCCATCTTTCTCCCAAAGTCCTGATAGTGGATTTGAAGCATCAGAAATGTGTCACTGTGAGGTTAGCAGTGCCACTCTCTATAGACTATGCTATCAGAGTTCCAAGAATAAAAAAGGAAGAAAAAAATTTTTTTTAAAAAAGGAATTGTGGGAGAGAGGGAGGAGGAAAGGTCATTGACATTTAATTTACATTTCTAATCAAGCATTTTTGGAGGCAGGAGTGGCATCCACTTTCTAAACAACGTGCCTCCAGAAACTCTATGAACTTTGATAAATGTCAATAATTGTAGAGAGGCTTCGGGCCTTTTCTGCATAGGGTTGCTGTGAGTTGTGCTCGACTCAAAGGCAACCAACAACAATAACAACAATCAAGCATTTAAATCTTTCCAAGATGCTATTGTAGACTCAGTATCATTTTCTTCATGAAGTTCCTCCCTCATGTGGCTTACCAAGAAATGGCACTTCTTGAATTCTGAAGCTCTTTGTGAGAGAAGTTGAGGGGCTGTGAATTATGCTGAATTCCATTCTCTCAAATAAAAGGAAAGAAAGAATAACTACCATTTATTCTGCTGTTGAAATCACGAAGGCGCTGAACGCTCTGAATGGGATCACGGCAATTAGTAGTGAGCAACATAAAGAAGAAAAAAAAATCATCCTATGACTATAACCACAGAAGCAAAATAAGACATTTCTCTTCACGTTCATGATCAAATATTTACATAAAAGTTAGAGAGTATGGCTATATGATGGATAATTCTATTAAGCAGATTCAATGGAATATTTTTTCCTTCTACGATATTTTAAAATTGTCTATATTCGTTTATTATACAAAACAATCTTAGCGTATAGAATGTATACCTGAAAGGATATACTTGCTATATTGTTTTTTTTTTAATATCTCTTTTAAAACTAGCTATAGAACCACCATTTATCATGGCTGTGAGAGAAGATGGGCTTTGGAGTAAGCCTTTAAATAGCTTTGGCCCAGGAGAATTCTTATCTTCTGAGATAGGAAACGTGTCAGGTAAGCAGCAAGACTCTTGTTCACATGGATGGCAGGCTTCATAGGAATCTCAACACATTCAATAAATCAAAAAGAACTGAATGTGTTTGTTATTGGGTCAATAGGAAATAGGAAAACATATTGACTAACTATATATAAGTATTGACTACATAGATAAGAAGAAAAAATTTCTCAAGTGAAAATGCTATTTATCATTTCACAAAATTTGACCTTATTAACTGACTTTCTCCTCTTCAAGAAAACATTGACATAGACTTCTTATCTATTTCAATCTATCGTTGTTGTTTCATAGTAATAGTCTATCAAGTTCCACTAACATGATTACACTCAAGCAGTTAACTCCTCAGTTTGCACTAATACTGGAGCAAGGAACTACTCATAAAATACTAAATAAGTTGTAAGAAATAATTGTTGACAAAGATTATTGTGCAATGAATGTTTATTTTGCCTAAATGATATCATAATGGAAAAAATATATTTGTTGGTAGAATAGCAATATTCTTGAATGAATAGACATCTGTAATTCTCTGTTTCATTTATTTGCTCTGCAATTAAAAGTACAGCAGCATTTCTGAATTACATAGGGGGTCATAGGAGGAGTGTGATAATAATGGTAAAAACACTGCTTTAAGCTGTCTTGAATCTGAGGTGCCCTCATTTCCAGCTGTGAGGCCTTGGGCAGATAAGATAATCTCAAGTCTTGTGTTTGCTATCTCAAAAATTTGAATAATTCCCATTGCAGAACATTATTGTAAGAATTATGTGAGCTATGCAAAGTGCCTGAAATAGTGTTTGATATAGTGAAATTGCTCAGTGAATATAAATTCCTTTTACATGTCCTTCCCAAGAGGTTAAGATTAATACTCCCTACATTTTTAATAAATATATATACAATATATACTTTAATATATATTGAAGCCCATATGTGACTGTTGACTTGTGTTTATGTTGGCACATGTGAGAAGTAACTTCTTAATAATTCACTTCATTTTGAGACATGGATTGGTATAATAACCGCCTCTACTACAGCGACATGAAAGGAGACGTTTATGTGTGGCTGTTAAACGGGACAGATGTCTTGGAGAATTCTCTCATACCCAACATAGCAGGAGCGGGGACATTAGCTTTTGAGTGGCTGGGCCACTATCTTTACTGGGCTGGAAAGACGTATGTGGTAAGTTAAAACTCAGAATTCTCAATAGTTTAAGACAATGCTCACCCTCTTCAGTGACTTGCTTATTGTTTTCATGGTGTTTTCCCACACTTTTGTATAATTTATTAAGCATTTATGTATGAATCCACTAATATTTTAATGGCATTAAACATGCTCACCTGTGAATTGGGGTCTTAATAGGAAGATGCTACGTTCCAAAATCACAATTAAAGACTTAAAGGGTGAAGGGTCGGAAAAGGAGAGAAAGACCTTCAACCAGGTGCATTGCCACGGTGACTGCTGCAATAGGGTCTAGTGTGTCAGGAAGTGTGGGGATGGCACAGGACAGGATGGGTTTCAGAGCCACTGTTCATAGGGTTGTTAGGAGTCACCTTCGACCCGATGGCACCTTAAAGCAACAACAACATGCAGTGCAGGAACTATTTTCAAAACTGTGGGGAGGACAAAGAAAAACCAACAAAGGATAGGAAGCACCCCCAGGGCTGGTAAGTATATATCTATTACCAGACATGATGGCGCAAAGCGGAGAAGATGAAGAACATGGCAACGGCTATTGCTGTAGGGGAGTAACTAACATATGTTATGACTTTAGGTATAGAAAACCAGTTACTGTCACAATTAATAGTTTGAAAAGAAAAGAGCTAAATGAATCCATACTCCAACCCCTCTTTTCTCCTGCCAACTCTTCCTCTGCCCATGTTCCCATTGGCCAATCCCCACAGGAAGCCAGAGAACCAGGGATCTCAGCTGATCAGTCCACAGATGTCAGCATCCAAGGCCACAGAGTAGAATGGTGAGGGGTTTTGTTGTTGTTGTTATTTCTCCATGTTTTAGTGGGATACTTGGCAAGTATAAAAATAAGGCCCAAACATATTGCTGTCGCTATGATTCCAATGCACTGTATGGACCATTTACACCTATGGGCCAGAGTAGAACTGCCCCACAGGGTTCCTAGTTTTTATAGAAGCAAAAGGATACATTTTTCCCCAAAAGAGCCACAGGTGAGTTTGAATTACCAGCCTCTTAGCAGCACGGAAGGAAGATAGATGGGCAATCTCCTCCGCTGCGATTTAATGCCTCTGAAAACTCGCCAGTGTCAGCTATGGGTCAGTTCTTACTTAATGGTGCTCAACAATAACAACAACAGATAGTTGCAAGCTCTAAACCACTGTGCCACCAAGGCTAGTACATAAACCAACCCCCCCAAACTCACTATCATTGAGTCAATTCTGACTAATAGAACCCCTCGTCAAGTTTCTGAGTCTGCAAATCTTTCTGGGAGGAGACTGCCTCCTTTCCACCCCCGCCCCCAGAATGGCTGCTGCATTTGAACTGTTGACCTTTCACTTGGTAGTCTAATATATGAGGTACTATGTCACCAAGGCTACATCTGTGATTGATAGAATAAATGTACAAATTTAGCAGCCTGCTCTACATAAGAAGTATGCATAAATAATGTAGTTGAAAAGAATTAATCACATGAATTATATTTTGCAGATACAGAGACAGTCTGTGTTGACAGGACATGCAGACATTGTAACTCATGTCAAGCAGTTGGTGAATGACATGGTGGTGGATTCAGTTGGTGGCTACCTCTATTGGACCACACTCTACACAGTTGAAAGCACCAGGCTCAATGGGCAAAGTTTCCTTACACTTCAGGAACAGACTTGGCTTTCTGGAAAAATGGTGGGACTTACAAAAAGCCATGATGGTTTAATAATAGTCATTTTATGGGTTCCAAATAGTGCTAATGTTTATCTACAGTAGTACTGTCTCTGCATATTGTCAGTAGTTAAGATTGAGCCTTATTACATGGCATGCCGTTACAGTAAGATCTTTGTATAGTCCACAGTTTCTCTAAGCCCTATTTGACGTTCATAATTGATTTAGTAGATACGGACATACATTCAAATACAATGGAAAAAAATTACATTTTAGTTTCTTATTGCTTTTATTGTGTTGATCACTTCTACAGAGTGTTTCAGAGCTTTTGTTGAGTGTAATCAAGTATTTAATTATTTTCAATCAGTTTTGGATATTAACTGTTCTTTTTTCATTTTTTTTAAGGATATTAACTTCTATAAACCATATGCTGCTGTGTATTAGACATTTCAGCCTCTGTTTTTTTAAAGATAAGAAGTATATTTTATTATAAATTTTCAAATGTTGAGATGATTACAATTTAATCTTAAAAAGCAAGCAAATACCTAAGTCTTAGGGGTTAACCATCTTTAGGATGAAGAGTGATACAAAAATCAATATAAGGGAAATGATTAGCTTGTGCTGAAAAAAATGCAAGTAATGATGATTATCCTACCCCAGAAGGCTGATGTGCAGATCATATGTGATAAGTCAGTGAAGCAGTAACAGTAGTGCCAGACACATGACAAATGTATTATTGTAGCTCTTACCATTACCACTTGGTCTGAAAAACATGCCTCATATTTGAACATCTCTGAAACAAAAGTTTTTATTTCTTTAACATTTAGAAGCAATCCTTACGTTTTTTAACCTGTTTGGCTACCCCATAAATATCCATTTCAGTTTCTTACTCTTAATTCTTGTGATTAGAATAACAATATATGCCAATTGAATGAAAATAGGATTTGCAGAAAACATTGTTGTTAAGTGCCATGCAGTTGCAGGAGACTCATAGCGACCCTGTGAAGGAGAGTCCTCAACACTTGGGTGCCTTTCATCCTCTCTCCAGGTTCATAGGGTTTCCAGAGGCAAGCTATTATGGAAGTGGATGCCACTCCTCCTTCCAAGCATGTTTAATCAGGGAGCTCCACCCCACTCTCTGTCCGCATTGGGTAGCCAACAATTAACACATTTGACACATCAGTGTCACAGTGTTCAGCCTCACAGCAACCACAAGTGACCATGGTACGGCAACTTGTACACTAGGGCTATACGACAGAAAACATTAAGAAGATATAAATCATTCATATTACATCTACTTAAGATATCTCTTAAATATTTTTCCTTTGTTTCCAGTGGTACAATAAAGTTACAATATTAAATAATACATATATGCCATATTATTAATATTTATGTACTTACTGATTCATCAAGTTATTTTATAAAAAGAATCTATATCTATCTATCTATCTATCTATCTATCTATCTATCTATCTATCTATCTATCTATCATCTATCTACCTATCTACCTACAGCAGAGTTTTGTTTAGTTGTACATATGGTGGCTATGAGTTGGAACTGATTCAATGACATCTAACAATAATAATATGACATTTATGTATTATTTATTATTGTTATGTGCTGTGGAGTTGGAACTGACTCATAGCTGACCATTCAGTAGGTATTCAGAGGCAATAAATCCCAGGGGAGGAGATTGCCCATCTTTCTCCCACGGAGATAGCTGGTAGATTCAAACTACCTACCTTTGGGTTTAAAAAAACCACACAGACATTGCTCTGGTACTCCCTGCTTTCAGCCAAAATACCTCTAACATTAGCTACAATATCCACGTCCCCTTCTAAACCCAGCCTGGACTTCTGGTAGTTCTCTGTTGATGTGCTGTTCCAGTTGTTTTTGGATATCTCAGCAGACTCTTGCTTGCGTGTGATATCAATGACATTGTTTAATAATTTCCACACTCTGTTGGATCACCTTTCTTTGAAACGGGGACAAATATAGATCTCTTTCATTCAGTTGGCCAAGGGGCTGTCCTCCAGATTTCTTGGCACAACTTGGTAAGCACGTCTAGGGCAGCATCTGTTTGTTGAAATAGGTCAATTGGTATGCTGTCAATTCCTGGGGCTTTGTGTTTTGCCAGTTCTTTCAGGGCAGCTTGAACTTCTTCCTTCATCACTACAGGCTCTTGCTTGTATGTTGTTTCATCACATTCTTCTTTGTCTGACAATTCCTTTTGGTATAATGACTCTGAACACTCTTTCCATCTTCTTTTAATACTTCCCGGATCATTTAATATTCTTCCCAAAGCATCCTTAACTATTGTAACTAGAGGTTTGAATTTGTTCTTCAGTTCCTTGAGTTTAAGAAATGCTGAGCAAGTTTGGCCCTTTTGATTTTCTGACTCCAGCTCCTTGCATATTTCATTATAATACTTTGTCTTCCTATGCTGTCTTTTGAAATCTTCTGTTCAGCTCTAATATCTTGTTTTCTTCCCAATGCTTTGGCTTATACTTGGACTAGGAGGCAGACATCAGAACAGAGCAAGGAAACACTACATGGAAGGGTATACACCAGGGATGTGTCCCATCTACAGACCTTTTTAATCTATATGCAGAACAGATTATCTGGGAGGCTGGACTATATAAGGAGAAATGTGGCATCAGGATTGGAGGAAGATTCATCAATAGTCTTCGTTATGAAGATGACACAACCCTGCTTGCTGAAACACAGGAGGACCTGAAGTGCTTGCTGCAGAAAGTCAAGGACTGCAGCCTTCAATAGGAAATTGAGGTTCAATATCAAGAAAACAAAGATTCTCAGCAGTGGGCCATTGGCAGCATCATGATAGATGGTGAAGAGATTGAGATTGTTAACAGCTTTGGTTTGTTTGGCTCCACAATCAACACTCTTGGCACCAGGAGCCAGGAAATTAAAAGATGTATTGTGGTGGGAAAGTCTGGTGTTTGAGACCTCTTCAAAGTACTGAAAAGCATAATGTAACACTGGAGACTAAGTTGCGCCTGATACCGGCCATGGTCTTTGCAATCACTTGCTATGCATCAGAGAGCTGGACAATGACTAGGGATGCTAGAAGGAGAATTGATGCCTTTGAGCTGTGATGCTGAAGAAGAGTATTGAATGTACAATGGACTGCTAAGAGAATGAACAGGTTTGTCCTGGAGAGGGTTAAACTAGGTTTTTCCCTGGAGGCAAGGATTCTGAAGCTTCATCTGACATACTTTTGATATGTTGCAAGGAGGGACCAGTCCTTGGAGAAGGATGTCATGTTTGGGAGGGTGGAGGGACAGTGCAGAAGAGGAAGACCCTCTATGAAGTGGATTAATTTAGTGACTGGGGTAGTAGGGTGGGTGTGTCAGAGGCGGTGAGATTGGTACAGGATAGAACAGGCTTTAGGGCTGTTGTACATAGGGTTGCTATGAGTCACAGACAACTTGACAGCATATGACAACAGCCACCACCTTTGGGTTGGTAACCCAACTACTTATTCACTATTATGTATGTGTGTATATGATTTTTT
>NW_006399752.1:15559063-15562073 GCF_000299155.1 Elephantulus edwardii
TCCTCCATTGGGTTTCAAAGGGTTTCATTGGGTTTCAATACACAACAAGAAGAGAATGTCCATCTTTCTCCTGCTGCTGGTTTTAAATCACAAGAGACACAGCTTTTGGGTTATTAGTGCAGCTTGCTTAGGACTATGACATCAGCTATTCCCAGATTTATTTTGAAAAAGCAATCCAAAACAAACTGCCATGGAGTTGGAACTGACTCACAGCTCACCCTGAATTGGGGGTCAATTCTTTCTCCCAAGGAGATGCTTGTGAATTTTAACCACCAAAAAAAGTACATTCTCTTGGTTAGTAGGCAGCCTCCTATAGATTACCACTAGAAAAACCAAAAATATATTATGTAGTTGGTGTTAAATGCCTATTTTTACTTTATCGACCATGCAAAGGCATTTGTGTGGATCATGACGAAGGTGGCTGACATTGAGAAGAATGGGAATCTCAGAGCACTTGATTGGGCTCATGCAGAACTTATACCTGGACCAGGAGGCTGTTGTGTGAGCAGAGCAGCAGAGAACTACATGGTTTGGAATTGGGAAGAGAGCGGGTCAGAGATGTATTTATCTCCATACCTGTTCAATCTATATGCTGAGCAAATTATCTGAGAATCTGGACTCTATGAAAAGATATGTAGCATCAGGATTGGAGGGAGACTCAGCAATAACCTACGTTGTGCAGATGACACAATCTTGCTTGCTGGAAAGTGAGAAGGACTTGAAGCACTTGTTTCAGAAGATCAAGGAATGCAGCCTTCAGTATGAGTTGCATCTCAATATCAAGAAAAGAATTCTTACCACTAGATCAATAGTCAATGGATGGAGAGGAAATTGAAACAGTCAATAGCTTCATCTTGCTTGGATCCACAATTAACACCCTTGGTACAAGCAGTCAGGAAATAAGGAAACATTGCATTGGGAAAGTCTTCAGTTAGAGACCTTTCCAAATTATTGAGTAGTAGTGATGTCTGTTTAAGGACTAAGACATGTCTGATTCAAGTCATGGTCTTTTCAATTACTAGCTATGCATCTGAGAGCTGGACAATGAATAAGGATGACAGAAAAGAATTGGTGCCTTTGAGTTATGGTGTTAGACAAGAGCCCTGAACATCTGATGGACAGCCAAGAAAACAAACAGATAGGTCTTGGAGATGGTGCATCTGGATGCTTTTTGCAGGCAAGAATGATGAGGTTTCACCTCACATACTTTGAACATATTGCTAGGAGGTGCTATTCCTTGGAAAGGGACACGATATTGGGAAGAGTGGAGGGTTGGTGAAGGAGAAGAAAACCCTCAACCAGGCCGACTGACACAATTACTGCTGCATTGGGCTCTTGTGTGTTAGGAAGTGCGAGGATGGTAGAGGGCAGGACTAGGTTCAAATCTTTTGTTCATAGGATCACTATGAGGCATGCTTGGCTCGATGACACCTAAGAACAAGAAAACAATACGTTGATGTTGACCAGCACCCCACTTTCTGACCAGGAGCAGCCAGACATTTGGAAGGGTGCAACTACAAACAGGTGGGACCATCTTTGCAGGGATAAGTCAATAGGTTCAGATGGATTCTGCTTGATATCTGCGTGCTTGCTTGTTTTTATGGTTTACTATCAGAGGTATAGCATTTATCTGCCAATTTGTTAATGGAGAAATGACTTCTATGTTGCTGCTTACTCTATAGACTTACTTTATAGTTTGTATATGTATATATACTTGTCTATTAATTATTTACTCTTATGCGTACAACACTTGTCTGTCAGTTGCCGTACTGAGTGGTTGACACATTATAATGGAGCTATCAAATTGAGACAAACTAGGAAGGATTGGCCATCTAATTCTAAAATAACTGGCCTTTAAAAACCTTATGAACAACAGAGGGACACTGTTGGACCCAGCACTAAAGGTAGAACCCTTAGAGTGAAAGATACTAAAAATGAGGATAAATAGCTGCAGACATCTATTAATAATTGGTACATAGAATGAAAAAAATATAAATGTAGGAAACCTGGACGTTGTAAAAAAAGGAAATGGACCCTATAAGGATAGACATTTTAGTCATTAACCAGTGGAGATGGTACCATTCACTACTTTGAATCAAATAATCATAGATCTACTAGGCTGAAAATGAAAAAAAAAAGTAAAGAATAGTATTGCTGTGCTCGCTTTGGCAGCACATATACTAAAAAAAAAAGAATAGTATTGCTTTCAAAGTTAAAAAGGCCATTATGAGATATATCATGGAGTACGATGTTGTGAGTGATAGAATATTATCCATAAGTGTGCAAAGAAGACCTCTTAATACAACTGTTATTCAAATATATGCACCAAAAAACAAACAACAGAAGCTGTCAGAAAAATGTTTGTTTGTGTTTTATTGCCTATGTGACTATGCAAGGACATATGAATATGTGGATCATAGCAAATTAATTGCTAACATTGAGATGAATAGGAATTCCAGTACACTTAAATGTGCTCATACAAAGCGTATACCTACTCCAACAAGCTCTTGTTCAAACAGCAAGAGAACACCGTATGGTTTAAAATCAAGGTGTGACTTAAAAAAAAAAAAAGCATGGCTTAAATATTGTAGGTGAATAAAACAATAGAAAGGTATGTCATTGATTTAGTAAGATTTAGGACATTGACTTCCACCACTGACGTACTTTTCCATTGTTTTTATTTCTACAGTATGTTCTATGTTCCAAATAACTAACACTTTAATTTTTGAAATGACCATATATTTTCAGAATGAAGATTGTGTTAAAAGTATCTTCCATTCCTTTTCTCTGCTTATCTTTCTAAAAAATATCTATTGTTTCCTATATGGAAGGGAATAAATATGAGCCTACACAGAGAGTAGAGTAGAGCAGAGTAGAGTAGAGTAGAGTAGAGTAGAGTAGAGTAGAGTAGAGTAGAGTAGAGTAGAGTAGAGTAGAGTAGAGGGACAGCGCAGGAGGGGAAGACCCTCTATGAGGTGGATTGATTCAGTGACTGCGGTAATCGGGATGG
>NW_006399752.1:15562173-15568996 GCF_000299155.1 Elephantulus edwardii
ATAAATTATTAACACATACAGAAATAAAAACATATATACCAAATTCAGAGATTAATCATCACTGTAAAACAATGAAAACATCTGTGTTTCTTTTAGAGACTTGAGTTTAAATGCAAAGAGTTATTTTTTGTATTAAATATAAATGTTTATGGTTTCATATTTGTAAAAGTCTATCAAAACATTATCCCAAGAGTAGCTTTCTCTTGTCCCTGAGAGCTTTGTCGTAATTATGCAACTACTCCATCGGCTGTTTGCATGCACTCACCTCCCAGGAAGCATGCAGTGGCCAGGGTTCTTTTCTGTAGTGAGTGGGTTATCAAAATTCTCAGTGAATTTGGGAAAATGCACTTTCCTTTAAATCTGGACTCTACATTCCTTCAAATGCTGCTGAGTCTTATTGCTGCTTGTATGATTCTGTGTTCTGCTCCCTTGGTTTGCTTTCTAGTCTACCTGCTTCCGTTAATACTAGGGTTTGTTTTGAGGTTAACAAATTTTGCACTGAGCAAACTGTCCATCTCATGGTCCTCCTGCATTTTATGTTACTCACAGATTTATAATGGAGTCAGAAGCCACCAGAACATGAGCAGGTGTAACGAAATGCTGCTGCTGTTAGGTGTAGTCAGATGGATTTTCAACATATACTCTATGTAACAAATATAACTGTCCCATACATTTTTCTAGGCTGCAATCTTTCAGAAATGGATGACCTGGTGTTTCTCTCATGAAGCCACTGTGATGATGGTGTTAGTGCAGTGTTTTGAGCCACCATTTCTTAATCAATAGTCAAAAAGATAAGAAATAACTGTTGCACCATTAAAACTTCTTCCATAATGTTTAGAATCATACAGTTTTTAAAGAAAACATGTACAATATTTGTGTGATGAAGAAAGCAAATATAGTGAGATGAATAAAATACTTTTTGCTACATCTAATGATTCCAACTCACAATACCTTTTATCATAGGATTAAATATAAACATTAGTGCTTTAGATCAAAAGAATCCTTTCAAAAAATGTTGCTATATTTACACCTAGCAATGGTTTTAAAATATGGATGGAATACTTCCTGATTCTGTTCATAAAGCTCCACTGGCCCAGTAGTAAGCAGTTGTGTTGTCAACCAAGGACACGTGGCTTGACTCTCTGGGGAAGAAAAGTGGGAAGTCTCCTGCCATGAGATTTACAGCCTCTGAAAACCCACTGGAAGGTCAGCTAGGAGTGGGTTCCAATTCGTTACTACGTAACAACTATTTAAATACGTATCTGGCTGATTGTTATTGTTGTGATGTGCTATCGACTCATAGTGACCTGATGTACAATAGCTCTGAACCCTGCCCTATCCTGAGCCAGTCTGTTTCTGACACTCTTACCCTAATTATACCCTAGTTACTGTGTCATCCCATCTCATGCATAGGGTCTTCCTCTCTTGTACTATTCTCCACCCTTCCAAGCATGATGTCTTTCTCCAAGGATCAGTCCCTCCTGGCCACATGCCCAAAGTATATGAGATGGTAAAATCCTTGCCTCCAAGGAGAAACTTGGTATCAACCTCTCCAAGTCAAATCTGTTTATTCGCTTGGCAGTCCATGGTATGTTCAACACTCTTCTCCAGCACCACAACACAAAGCACCACAATTCTTCTGTCTCCCTTAAACATTGTCCATCTCTCTAATGCATAGTACATGAGAATATTATGGCTTGGGATCAGGTGCACCTTAGTCTCTAGACGTATATAATTATTTCTCAATACTCTGGAGAGGTCCCTGACAGCAGATTTACCTAATGCAATTCATCTTTTGATTTCCTGACTGCTGATGCCAATAAGGCTGATTGTGGAGCCAAATAAGCTGTAATTGCTAACAACTTCAGTCTATTTTCTATCTACTATGGTGATACCAATTGTCCCAGTGGTGAGAATCTTTGTCTTCTTGATGTTGAGTTTCAATCCATATTAAAGATTATAGTCCATGACCTTCTGCAGCAAGCACTTCAGACCCTCCTCAGGTTCAGCAAGCAAGGTTGTGTCATCTGCATAATGCAGGTTGTTGATGAGTCTTCCTTCAACCCTGATGCCATATTTCTCTTCATAAAGTCCAGCCTCCAAGATGATCCATTCCACATAAAGATTGAAATGGTATGGAGACAGAACACATCCCTGACATACTCCTTTCCTGATTTTGAATTATGCAGTGTATCCTTGCTCTGTTCTGAGGACGGCTTCCTGGTCTAAGTATAGGTTTTACGTGAGCACAATCAACTGTTCTAGGACTCCCATTTTCCTCAAAGTTAGCCACAGTTTGTTGTGATCTAAACAGTCAAATGTCTTTGCATAGTCAATGAAACACAGATAGACATTCCTCTAGAACTCTTTGCTTTCAATTAAGATCCATATGTTACAGAAAAAATAAACACTCCAAACCTGAATTAGATGCATAGTTCAAATAGTTTATAATAAGGAGGTTGCTAATCAAGAACTAAGAAGATGGTTAATAAAGAATTAATTAAGGTTACTCAAGACTTGCTATTAACACCAATAATGAGGTATATGGCTGTATTCCAGCAATGGGAGTTATAGAACATTCTTTTAAAGTTAAAACAGAGTCAATATATGACTCAGAAAAAAAGTAATGCATTTTTTTTTTTATTTTAAGTGGGGGAAAAAACCACCTCAGTAAATCTTTTGGCCTGAGGAAATAGCACAATTCAACTTCCAAAACCTGGGAAATGCTAGACTAGACTTTTATCACCTGGGAAAGGAGTAGGTTGAGTTTGCTCGGAGGCAGGCAGCTGTGATTTATATGACAACTGAAGAATTTCTGTAGCCATATGCCTCATTATTACTTTTTTGGAGTAGATCTTAGTAACTTTAGTTAGTTCCTGCTTAGTAACCTTCTTAGCTCTTCAGCACCTTATTACATACTTTTCACATTTTTCACTGACTCATCAATTCCTTTTTGACACTAGTGTATCTTGTTAATGATATAGCTATCAACATTAATCCATCCTCTCAGCCTCTGTGTCTGCAATAGAGAGACCCCACACACCTAATATCAGATTTCCAGCAACTTCTTCAGGTTATTTTAAAATTTATTTAGAATCCGCTCACCTAAAGCCAGATTTTCAGCTGCTTCGGGTTATTTGAGAATATTTAAAACCTGAGGAATGCACAAAGTGAGGATAGTAACTTGGATAGTAACTGATGTCTCATGTACTCTGTTACATTAGGGAAGGTAGCCTCTCAGATCTCACCTAAAAAACTAGAAGTAAACCAAACATGTGGAGAATAATATGAGGACAAAGAAGAGTGAAAAGTGATTGTCAGATGAAGCTAGAAATACACCTTCAGATACATAAGACTCTATCTAATTATAAGATATGTTGTTGTTGTTGTTGTTAAGTGCAGTCCAGTTGCAGGTGACTCATAGCGACCCTGTGAAGGAGAGTCCTTGACGCTTGGGTGCCTTTCATCCTCTCTCCAGGTTCATAGGGTTTCCAGAGGCAAGCTATTATGGAAGTGGATGCCACTCCTCCTTTCAAGCTTGTTTTAATTGGGGAGCTCCACCCCACTCTCTGTCTGCACTGGGTAGCCAACCATTAACGCATTTGACACATCAGTGTCACAGTGTTCAGCCTCACAGCAACCAGAAGTGACCACGCTACAGCAACTTAATTATAAGATATAGACATCTTACAATTTATTATTAAAATTGTATGTAGCATGATTTTTAATAGAAAATACAATTAAATATTTAAACCACTCTTGCTTAAACTACCTGGAGAGCTTTAAAGGAATATTGGAGACTGGATCTCACCCTCAAGATTATCATTTAATAGAATGATGCCTGGGAATTGAGATTCTAAAAGAATCCACAGAATTTTTTTTTAATGTGCATCCATGTTTGAAGATCAATGTTGTAATAGTAGTGAAATTCACTGACATAATAAAAAAGTCCAAAGTTGTGACAAGCTTCAGATAGGGCTTGATGTGCCTAGCTCTACTGTTTTGAGATTAACTGAATTAAAGACATTATTCTTGTGAAGCTTGAGTGGTGCTAGATTTGAGGCTGGATGCTAACATAAAGGCGGGTGGCTTGAGCCCACGTAGCAACCCGACAGAAGAAAGGCCTGAAAACATTCTTCCAAAAAAGATGATAGTCCAAAAAACCCACGCAGCAGTTCTTCTCTGGAACACATGCAATTGCTACAAGTCAAAGGTCAACTTGGCAGCAGCTAACAATTCTGCCAATATGCCAAACATGTATAGATTGAATCTCATGGATTCAGATTGTCCTTAGTGATCATATGATCATCTCTGTACATGTTCATGTTCATTGGGATTGAAATTTTTCTGCTCATTAACCAGTAACCAGTTGCCATTAAGGTGACTCTGACTCATGCCTACTCCATGAATGACAAAGACCTTGCTCCGTGAGTTTTCCACAGCTAATTTTCTTCAGAAGTAGGTTACCAAGCCTTTTTTATAAAACTTATTTTGAGTCATCTCAGAATTTGGTGGACTTGAACCTTAAACTTTTTGGTTAGCAACCAGCTACAGTTAGTTAACCATTTGCACCATCCGGGAATGCCTGCTAATTACTTTATCACAGGGAAGATCTACCTCTGGGGTCAGGATTGCGGTCAACAAGAGAAAACTCTGGAAAGCAGAGAAAACCCTGGCAAGCAGAGATCCATAATTAAGACAATTTCATAGAATGTGAACAACAGACAAATAAGCAGAAAGTTATATAATAAAATTGTGATTAATTATCAACAAAGATCAAAGTCTGGCGTCAGTCAAAGGAACCCGAGGACTTATCTGATTCTAGACTAAAATTTGTGTTGTGTTCTGTCAAGTTGATTCTGACTCATACCAACCAGAGGGTACTTTTTCGGACCGTTGTTGAAAATTACAATTTAATTTGTTTTAACAGAAATTGTTCTCCAGAAATGACAAATTCAGAGTGCTAGAAACAGTTTCAGGATAGAAAAACTGGTCAATACTTGTGCAGTTTGGGTCAGGCTTTATAGGGTTCATTTCATTTTCATGGAGACGAAAAGAACCATTTAACAAAAAAAAGAAAAAGAAATGGGTGTCCTCAGAAATTTAGTTAAATAATAATAAATTTATCCTTTGGAATATTTGGGCAGTTGTTATTTCTAATACAATGAAAAAGATGCTATATAAGAACTTAGAAGTGAACTTGGCAAGCAGCTCATCTACTTGGGCCTCTATCTCCATATACATATAAATTGGAGATAATAATTTTTACACTGTTATCCTATTAAGTGCTTTCCAGTAGTGGAATCCACTTCCTAAATAACATACCTCTGGAAACTCTATGAACTTTGGTGAATGTCGATAGTTGTAGAGGGGCTTCAGGCCTTTTGTTCATAGGGTCACTAGAGCCATGCTTGTCTTGAAGGCAATCATCATAAGCAACAACAGGACTCATAGGGATCCTATGAACAACAGTCTGAACCATGCTCTATCCTGTTACCATCCTCATGACCTTGTTCGTGCCCAGCCCATTATGACAGTCACAATGTTAATATGGAGGGTCTTCTTATCTTTCACCGACCCTCCAACTTTCCCAGCATGATGCCATTCTCCAAGGACTGGTCCCTCCCTGATAACATGTGCAAAGCATGTGGGATGAAGTTTCACCATCCTCACCTCTAAGGATTCTTGAAAGATTGTTACGTTGCTCAGATACAACATGTGAATACCCTACACATATGCAAATGTTAATTATTGTTGTTATTTTAGAAAATATTCTTACAAAAAGAATAACATCTTTCTTTGACCTTGAAAATCTATCTTTCTAAAAGTTTGACTTCAGAATAAGTTATAGTTAGTGGGGTGGGTTCTTTTTGTTTTCTTTCCCCCTCCCAATATTTGTGGTATTTTTTTTCAACTCAAGCTAAAGCAGGGTTTTCCAGTTCCCTGGAATAGAAATGATTTCTATTTCTCATGATGTCATGATAATAATATAGCTATTATCTGCATGGCATTACATCAATAAAGACAATAACAAATATCAGAGACTGGAAAATGTAGATAACTAAACACATGAACTTGTTAGTTTACTTCGGATTGGCCAAACAAAACCCCATGAAAAATCTGTATTTTCTCTCCATATATTGTTATCATGTGCTGTAGAGTCATCTGTGACTCATAGTGACCCAATGTCCCAAACCCTGCTCTAGCTCTTGCCAATCTTATTGTCTCTGACACAACTATCCCCATTACCCCAGTGACTGAATCAATCCATCTTGTTGAGGGTCTTCCTCTCTTGTGCTGTCCCTCCACCAGTGGTCCAAACTTGCAACATGTCCAAAGTATGTCAGATGAAGCTTCAGAATCCTTGTCTCCAAGGAGCAGCCTGGCTTCACCCTCTCCAGGATGAACTTGTTTTTTTCCCCCTAGCAGTCTGTGGTATATTCAATACTGTTCTCCAACACCACGGGTCAAAGGTATCAACTCTCCTTCTCTCATCTCTAGTCATTGTACAACTCTCTGATGCATAGCAAGTGATTGCAAAGACCATAGCCTGTAACAGGCGCACTTTAGTCTCCAGACTGATATCGTTGCTCTTCAGTACTTTGGAGAGGTCTCTGACAGGAGACTTTCTCAGTGCAATTAATCTTTTAATTTCCTGGCTGTTGGTACCAACAGTGTTGATTGCAGAGCCAAGCAAACTGAAGCTGTCAACAATCTCAGTCTTTTCACCATTCATCATGATGCTGTCAATTGGCCCAGTGGTGAGAATCTTTGTTTTCTTGATGTTGAGTTTTAATCCATATTGAAGGCTGCAGTCCTTGAC
>NW_006399752.1:15574136-15587384 GCF_000299155.1 Elephantulus edwardii
ATGAGATTGGCACAGGATAGAGCAGGGTTTAGGGCTGTTGTACATAGGGTCACTATGAGTCGCAAACAACTCGACGGCGCATAACAACAACAACAAACACAGAGATGACTTTAATAGCAGTGACATAGTATTGAGAGCTTTCTTTAAATCTCCTTTCACAGAATTCTTACTCTGTTCAATTCTTACTCTGTTCAAAGTAAAATATTATTGACTGTCAAGCTCTCTGCTAGATGTTGGACAGTAAAGTTCTCAAACCTAAGCACACATGAAATTTACTCAGAAGACTTGTCAAAGAACAGATTACTGGGTGCAACTTTCAGATTTTCTGTTCCGGGGGGTTTTGTGAGAACCCAAATAATTTCTAACATGTTTCCAGGTGCTAGTCCAGGAATAATTCTTTGACAACAAGGGGTACTAGTATATAAAAATGAGAACCAAATGCTCCGCTGGAGAAGGAAGGGTAATCGCCTCCTGTGCCAGTCTGATCTGATTTGACGGTACACAACAAGGGGGAAAAAAAGAACATATATTTTAAAAAAATGAGAACTAGGGAGCTCTGGTGGCCTAGTGGTAAGAAGCTGCATTGCAATCCCAGAGGTGCACTGTTTGAATCCACCAGATGCTCTGCTGGAGAAGGAGGGACAATCTTCTCCTGTACCAGTCAGATCCAATTTGACAGTACACACATACAAAATGATAGAATAATTTTTTTAAAAAGTGAGAACTACATAGTTTCTGCCTTTTGGGAGATTTTAAGGAAGGCAATGTTTATATTAAAAATACACAATAATAGGTATAATCATGTATATTTCTTATTCAATTAAAGGTAAACATCTCTAAGAGGTTGGCATTCCAAAAAGAAGGCTAAGGGAAGTTTTTAGTACAAGAATTACTTACTTGTGAGTATATGCTTAAAAAATGCATTTAACTAATTTTCTTCCTTTGTTTTCTACGTAGGTCATTGCTCTAACTTTAGACCTCAGTGAAGGTCTCCTGTATTGGCTAGTTCAAGATAGTGAATGTATTCACCTGTACACAGCTGTTTTACGGGGACAGAGGTAAGGAGTATTCTGCAAAAGCAATTGATTATGAGTCAGAGAAGACTATCTTGCCCCTTAGTTATAAGTAATAATGCATAAGCATTCACTGATTCTTTCTATATCAAACCAAATCAGTTGCCATCAAGTCAGTTCATACGTGGTGACCATTCATGCCAGAATAGAACTGTGCTTCATGGATGAATTTTTAGATAACCTAGCCTTCCTTCTGAGACACCTCTGGAGACATTTGAACCTCTAAACCTCCAATTACAACTCGCTGCTTTAGACCCTTACACCATTCAGAAACTCCATTCTTTCAGTAGCCATTTACAAGTGCCTCACTGTGTTGCAGGCATTGTGCTTGGCCCTAGAGCTCAATAATAAATGTCTTTAGGATTTTCTATTTTGTAAAAAAACAAAAACTAGATTTGTAAACAATGAATTATAATATGGAAGTGCTGCCAGGGGTTATGGAGAGAGTGTAGTGGAAATAATGAGTACAATGCTACTCAAGTCTATAAACACCAGTGCTTAAACATCACTTCCTCAGAGACACTCCCCGTAGTCCAGATTTAAGTTAAGTCTCCTTGTTAAGAAATCCATTCTGCTTTTCCCATATCTTTCAACATTGTAGTTATTTATTAATTACCTGGGTTTTTTCAGTTAGGCTCTGGTGGCTTAAGTGATAAGGAGTTGTACGGCCAACCCAAGGTATGCAGTTCAAATCTACTAGCCATTATGTGGGAGAAAGATGGCTGATCAATTCCTGTGCAATTTACTGCCTCTAAATACTCACTGGAGGGTCAGCTGTGAATTGGTTCCAACTGTACAGTACACAACAACAACATATGTCCTGTGAGGGCAGGATTAAATGTGTCTTATTGACTGTTGTATATCCAGTGGCTAACACATATGAAGGCAAATAATATGTATTGAATGAATGAGTGAACTAGTCCTCAATGAAATAATCTTGGATGATCTTATGAGCATCTCATGCATCATGGAGGGGTTTACAGTGCAAATGCCTCATTAAGATTTTGTGAATTGAACTTTTACTGAAGTCTAGCTTTTCTTGGTGAGTTGTTTTTTTTTTTTTATATCTCCTTTTGTGCATATCTTCATTTTTCTACCGGCCATCCGAATGTCTTTTTTCTTTTGTTAAGTATTTCTATGACTTTTGCCTATTTTGTTATCAGTCTTTTTCTTGTGGAAGCCCGATAGTATTCTGTAAACTTTTATTATGAAACCCTTGTCTGATATGTCATTGCCAAATGTTTTTGGTTTTTTTTCCCCCTAGGCAGTAAGTTTTCTTTTGACTCTGTTGGAAAAGGATTTTGATGCACACAGGGACTTAATTTTTAGAAGATCCTGTTCATCATTTTTTTTTTTCCTCTCTTGGTTGTGCATTTCTGGTTATATTTGCAAACCTGGAAGCAGATTTTCTCAATGCAACTCATCTTTTGATAGATATTCATATTTAATTTCTGAATTCTCCATTCTTTTCCACTGGTCTATGGTTCTATCATTATAGCAGTACCATGCTGTTTTGGTTACCTTGGCTATGTAGTAGGTTTTGAGACCAGGGAAGTATTATGCCTCTCACTTTTTATTTTTCAGAAGTACTTTGCTTACTTGGGGTCTCTTTCCTTCCCAAATAAACTTGCCAATTGCCTTTTCTATCTTTAAAAAAAATTAGTTTGGTATCTGCATTGGATTGCATTAAACATATAGATTGCTTTTGGTAGGACTCATTTTCACTATGTTGAGTTGTCCTATCCATTAACAGAATATTTTTCTATTTAAATAGACCTATTATTGTTTCTCATAATAGTGTTTTATAGTTTATTTCTAATTGGCTATTATAAATTATATTGCTTTTCTGGTTTCCTTCTCTGTGTTTTCTTTGTTACTGTAGAAGAATCCCATTGATTTTTTTCTTATATTGATCTTATATCCTGCCACTCTACTAAAATGATCTACTAGATCTAACAGTTGTAGTTTTGGTTTTGTTTTGTTTTAGCCTTTGGGGTTTTCTATGTATATTATCATTTAATCTGCATGTAGTAACAGTTTTATCACCTTTTTTCCAATTTAGATGCTTTTTATTCCTTTTTATTTCTTCCGGCTCCATGTCTCTGGCATATTCATTGGGTCTGCAATCTGATCTGCTTTGTAAGAAGAGGGCTTGTTTTATTTTTTCATAATGTTTGAAGCTGCATGCTGTTGCTTTTTTGATGTTATGTGACATTCTTGGTATGTGTGTGGCTGTTGTTGTGTCTGTGTGAGAGTTCTTTATCTTTATGATGTTATTAATCAGTTACAGACTCAAATTGTTCCCTTTTGGAGAAGGGCAGCTTGCTGGATCTTTCCTCTTTTTGTGCTGGTTATGTGTAGCAGAAAAGCTCACCTTTCCTAAATTCCTTCAAGTCCTCTCTGGTCTACAGCACAGCTGGTAACCAAATTCCTTTGGCTGATGCACTCGCTCTCCAGGGGAAAAGGGGGTGGCTCCTAGGATCTCTCTGTGCCCTCTCTAGTCTTAGGTAGCTTGGCAGTAATCTCATCTTAGTGTGGCCTGCTTACCCTAAAGTCTGTTATAATCCTAGATTGTCCCTAGCATAGTCAGTGACCTGGCTTCCTGGCTGATGCATTCCCTCTCCAGGAGAAGTAGGGGCGGCTCCTGGTACCTCTGTGTGCTCTGTCTGGTCCCATTCAGCCTGGAAGGATTTTTCAGGCTGAGTGCAGCCTGTCTCTCCTAAAGTCTATTTTCATCTTTAGTGGTCTATGGCATGACTGAAGGCCAAGTTCTCCTTTCAAGTCCAGCTTTTACCAGTTGTGGCTGCAAAGGTTTGACTCATTGACCTCTTGAAAGTGAGATGATAGTACTAAGGTTAGGCTTAACCCTCAACCACCCACTATTGGAAAGTTAATTTCTGACTCATGGTAACCCTCCATTGGTCTTCTAAGCCTCTTGTATATCTTAGAGCAGGAGGAGACTGCCCCATCTTACTCCCATGCAATAACTGTTAGATTTGAAGTGTCAATTGTTTGGTTGACAGTCTGGCAGGTAACCTACTATACAACCTGAGATCCTTGAGTACCAGAGGTCATAAATTTTGAAACAACCTATATGTGCTGGAGACTTTTAGGAGAAAGGAGTCTTTAGCTGAAAACAAGGTGCAATCCAAGCTAGTGGCTACTGAGGGGTATCCAAGCCCTACAGGGTTACCTGTGTCCTCAGGACCATTTTAGAAATGCTAAAATAGACAATCCTGAACAATGTTGGCATGAGCACGTCTGTGGATAATAGGCTATAACAACTCTGGGGATAGATCCTCAGGCCAAGTGCATCCTTGTTTTGTTGTGGGGTCCTTTAAAAAAATTTTTTTTATATAAATCAGAGATGTAAAAAAAAATTTAAAAAAAACCCCATAACAAAACAAAAACACAGTCTCATTAAGCCCAGACCCACTGCCTAATCAGTTTCAATTTCATAGTGTCCTCTATTGAGCTTTGCGAGGCTGAAAAGTCTTTGGGTAGAGACTGTCCATGTTTCTTCCAAGGAGCTGGTAGAGTCAAACCACTGGCATTTGGTTAAAAACACATGGTAAGCCCTGTACCACCAGGGCTCTTATCTTACTTCAGACACACTGGTGTTATGTTTTGGCAGTGTGGATGATCCTATCATCACAGAATTTGCAGCCTGGAGTACTTCAGAAATTTCCCAGAATGCACTGATGTACTACAGTGGTCGACTCTTCTGGATCAATGGTTATAGGATTATCACCACCCAGGAAATAAGTCAGAGAACCAGTGTCTCGGTTTTGGAACCAGAAAAATTCAACCAATTCACTATTATTCAGACAGCTCTCAAACCTCTACCAGGTACAATGTTTTCTCCTGCCTCTTCCCCTCTTCTTCCACAGATTTCAACCAATATTGGATTTTTTTTCCCCCTACAGAATAATGTTTTCCAAAGAAAAGGCTTTAATAGTTTCTGTTTGCTATTTTGTGTTTTGTTTCATTTTACCTGAGATTAGAGGGCTGAAAAAAAAATCAGAAAAAGATGATTTCCATGATATGATAATGGATGATTTTGTTCTTTTTCAGATTATTAGTAGTTTTGTTAATTTGTCATGATTTTTATGATGACTGATGATACTAAGTCTTTCTTTCTATCTTGTAGGGAACTTTTCCTTTACTCCTAGAGTTATTCCAGATTCTGTTTTAGAATCTTCCTTCAGGATTGAAGGAAATGCTTCAAGCTTTCAGATCCTTTGGGCTGCTCCTCCTGAGGTCGACTGGGGTGAAATTTTCTACAGTGTGGAACTTAGCGCTCCTTCTAAGGTATGGCTTAGCTTCTATTACCATCCACTTCTGAAGCAGACTGTGTCATATTGCATCTGCCCTGCCCTCACTGTTTGTACTTTTTCTTCTCAGTTTAGGCTGTCTCCTTTGCTGGTTCTACATTTTGCCCATAGGATTATTCTTGAGAATCGTGTTTACAGCCAGTGTCTGTTTTGTGTTAACTGCTATGCTAGCCACACTTTAACTGGTTTGTGGGGTAAAACCCGGGACTTAGTAAAAATTGTTGTTGTATATTCTCAAGTCGGAACCGATCCATAGTTGACCCTCCAGTGGGTTTTCATTGCACGGGAGGAGATTTCCCTTCTTAAGCAGAGCAGCTGATGGATTAGAACCATGTGCCTTTGGAATTATAGCACAGCTTTTTACCACTGACTGGGCCATTTTTTTAAAACTGCAAGTTTTTATTTTGCATGTGATCTAAAATTTGGAAATTTTGATTAACTAGAAAAACAAACGTGTAATTATTCTCTTCCTAAGAAAACAATATTATATGCTTTTATTTTAGTTTCTGGCTAGTGAACAACTGTCTTTACCTGTACTTACTGTGGAAGGACTGGAACCCTATGCCTTATTCAACCTTTCTGTCACTCCTTACACCTACTGGGGGAAAGGCCTGAAAACATCTCTGTCACTTCGAGCACCTGAGACAGGTATAGGGGTTAAAAATACTCTTTTAAAAAAGATAGAAAAACTATTTCAATGATTCAAAATATTAAAAAATAATCAATGATGTCAAATGGAATTTTAGAAACTATTAAAAAGAACATTC
Source organism: Elephantulus edwardii (assembly GCF_000299155.1). Taxonomy (NCBI): domain Eukaryota; kingdom Metazoa; phylum Chordata; class Mammalia; order Macroscelidea; family Macroscelididae; genus Elephantulus; species Elephantulus edwardii. The sequence continues at coordinate 15,580,311 of NW_006399752.1, forward strand.
TCTTTTATAGATGCTATATCCTGACAATAACATTTTGGAGAGCTTCATACTAAAATAACTCCAGTAATTTCTTCCAAAATAATATTTTAAATTATGAAAGAACGTATCACTTTAACCATCTAAGATGCAGAGACACAATTTAGGTATTTGTGAAGAGATTCAGGGGGAAAATGGGCCTTTTGAAGCAAAGGCAGGTTTATCAAGAGGGGTTCTCAGAGTCCTCTTGGGATGAATAATTGATGTCTAAATATTTTTTTCAATTAATATCTTGGGAAAAGTGAAGCTGGAAGAGTGCTTCTTGAAGGTGAAGATGGCAAAGCTTTTTCCACTAGGAGAAGCTAATCCTTGGAAAGGGACATCACGCTTGGAATGGTGGAGGGTCAGTGAAAGAAGGGGAGACCCCCAACAAGGTGGATTAACACAGAGTGATTGCTTTGAAGGTCTCAGGTGTGTCAGGAATTATGAGGACAGCACAGGATAGAACAGGACTTGTGTCTGTTGTTCTTAGGGTCGCTATGTGTTATACTTGACTCAATGGTGCCTAACAACAACAAAATTAATATTTTTTTTAAGTTTAAAAGTCACACCATTATCTTTAATGTATGAATCATTTTAAAACTTACCTGATATGTTAATATGCATTAAGGATTTATTATATTCTTACCTCATATAAAAACATCACTTAATTTGATTCTTACACTGCTCTGAAGCATATAGATGTTAGCCTTTCTATTGTTATTGTTGTTTTTGATTGCCTTCAAGTCGAGTATGATTCATAGCGACCCTTTGAACAAAAGGCCTGAAGCCTTTCTATAACCATCGACATTTATCAAAGTTCGTAGAGTTTCTGGAGGCATGTTGTTTATGAAGTGGATGCCACTCCTGCTTCCAAAGTCTTTCTATCATGCAAGTGAAAAAAAAAAAAGGAAACCCAGTAGATGTCTAATGTAAAAATAACTAGTAGGTGGCGGGACTTCTTACTACAATATTATTAATCTTCAGTCCTTTTTAGAAATGTAGATAAACCATAGTATTATACTATTGTTGTGCATTGTTGTCAAGCTGAAACCACCTCAGAGCTGCCCCACTAGTGAGTTGTCAAGAGTCTATAAATCAGAAATTGCCCATCTTTCTCCCACGGAGCAGCTAGTAGATTTTAACCAACTGCCTTTGGGTCGGCAGCACAACTCCTTACCCACTAGGCCACCAGGTTTCCCTGTAATATTGAATTAATTTATTTAAATGTCCTCACACAGGACTTGTCAGGCCTTAAGAGCTTAATGAACATAGATTTCCAATCACTACTACATTTCATGTTGTCAAAATTTTTCCAACACTATTTATCCACAAATCTCACAGAAGGAGCATAGAGGAGACCTGACAGATTGTAGAACTAGCTAGCATTTGGAGCAAGGTATGCTCTGCCCGACATTGTCTTGGGATGTCATCTTTGATTGAACTATCTTGTGAAAATGGATCTGACTGTATCCATCAGGGGATGCACTGTATCCATCAGGATCAGCTTCCCTCCACTGGATGTCAGAGGCAATATGGAAGAGTGATGGGAATTGGACTTTGTTCTTAAGATGTTCTCTGTGATAGAACTCATAAATTAAGAGAGAAGGGGACAAAGATAACTACTGATAATAGATACAAGACAGGGATAGGTGAGCAGTGATTGCATAGTGAGAATAGACAACTCTATGAGTCTTCATTTTTATAAGAAACTTTAAATTCTTAGGAAGAGATAAAGAAGGCCTGCTATGGCCCGGAGAGACCTTTAATGAGTGGAGTGTAAATATCAACTAGTGTCTGAGGAATGCTGCAAGAATAACTATCTCATTGAAGAAGTATAAATATAAGAAAGCTGGAGATTTAGTTACAGTATAAATGTGCAGCATTAAGAAGCAATGTGATTGGAATAGAACAGGGAGAGTTTACCCTGGAGAAAAGTTTCAAGAAAAGGTACCTTTAAGGTGGATGTCTTGGTAATCAGGCAGATTATTTTTTTTTATTAAAAGATTGAGATAGACTTTAGAGGGATTATAAAATAATGAAAGAATTTTTCTTTTACTTTTCAAAGAGAAGAGCAAACTGGGGGGAGGTTGGGCAGGGAGAAAAGTGCAACAATGAATGAATGGAAATCCAAAGTCTCTGTAAACTTTCATTAAAATTAATAAAAGAAGATCGAGATAAACTAAATTTGTTGGTTTAGCTAGCGAATAAATGGTAGCTCTCCTCAGAATCTCAGACCATGGTCCTATGATGCTAGTACCACTCTCTCAAACTTCTACCTCCTAGGATAATTGAAGGTGAGATGACTTGAGTCCCTGGCAAGTTATATATATATATATAGATATTATTTTTAGATATATATTTTATATTTTTAGATATATTTTAGTTTACCCTAAAGTGAAGTGGTGTTGTTATTGGGTACCATAGATTTGGAACCAACCCATACCTCCACTGGGTTTTCAGAGGCAGTTAATCACATGGGAGGAGACTGCCCATCCTTCTCCCATGGAGTGGCTGGTAGCCTTAAACTATGTGTCTTTGTGATTACAGCACAACTTCTTGCCACTAGGCCAACCAGTGTTCCCTTAAAGTGCAGTAGTACAATAAATGTTGGCTATTCTCTTAAAGGTTAGCAGTTGGAATCCACCATCCCCTCTCTAAGATTTATGACTTCAGAAAACAGAAGGTTGCTATGAGTTGGAATCAATCAGATGACAATGAATTTAGGTCTAGATAGAGTACAACTTTTCTTCCTAGTGACAACAGTTCCTTTCTCCAACTTCATCACTAGGGCAAGATGAGACTGAATATTGCATTTTGTAAGAAAACCCATCCACCTACACAGGGCATAGATAAGAAAGATAAGGTAAAAAGAGGAATTTGGAATGTTTATAAAGATGTCTTATCTGCAAGTTAATATTTAATTATGCAAAACAGGATAAGGTTCTAAAGGAATCTATGGAATATTCTCTCCTTACGTTTTGCAAAAGGGATAAACATCACAGCTCTCTGGAATGAGAAATATTTACTGTTCAATTGATCCACACTCTTTATCACAAATGATAAAATCCAGCCTGATATCCTTTTTTGCCCTTATCTGTGCATCTGCTTTTCAGTTCCATCTGCACCAGAGAATCCCAGAATATTTGTGCTACCAAGTGGAAAATATGGTAACAAGGATGAAGTTGCAGTGGAATTTAGGTGGAACAAACCTAAGCATGAAAATGGTGTGCTAACAACATTTGAAATTTTCTATCAAATATCCAATCAAAGTAATGAAAACAAAATATTCAAAGACTGTATTGCTGTCAATGTCACTCCCTCCACAGTGTCTTTTCAACTGAAGGGATTGAGACCTGAGTCCATTGTTTACTTCCAGGTATGAAAATGAAAGTGGGGCTTTCGGGGTCCCATAATTGTAAGGGACTGGGGTAGGTAAGTACTACATTCTCCTATGTCAATAATGTGAGGTCGCTGTGATCATGGGGATGAAGTGGACAGTGGAGGTACAAGACAGAGGATAAAGGACAGCTAAAGCAAAGGCATTCTAACAGCTTTCTTATACTCAGGATACTTCCTAGATACAAAGTCAATCATATTTTTTTTTAATTATTGCTTTAGGCCATGCACCCTGTGTTATTGTGGTGGTATACTATAGAGTTGGAACTGGTCCATAGCTGCCCCTCTAGCAGGTTTTCAGATGCAGTTAATCCCACAGGAGATTGCTCATCCTTCTCCCATGGAGCAAGTGGTGGCCCCGAACCCTGTGCCTTTGGGATTGCAGAGCAGCTTCTTGCCACTAGGTCATCCGAGCTCCATTATTTCATTTGAAAGGCACTCCAGTGGCCTAGTAGTAAGGGATTTCACTGTCAACTTGAAGACACTGGATTCAAATCTGTAAGCTGGCTCTATGGGGGCCATCTCCTCCCATGCAATTTACTGCCTCTGAAAATCCACTAGAAGATCAGCAATGGGCTGGTTCCAACTCAAAGGTACATAACAACATAATAACATTCATTTGACCCCCCATACTGTAAAGAAAGAATAAAATCCTGGGTGTATCAGTCAATTATCAAAGTTACATTACTGTAGAGATTTGGTCGCCTGCTGGGTAAGGCAGGCAGTTCAAATCTACCAGCCACTGCATGGGAGAAAGACGGACAATCTCCTCCCTTGCAATTTATAGCCTCTGAAACCTATCTGTGGGCCAGCCATGCATTGATTCATTCTCGATGGCAATGAGTTGGTTTAAGTGGACATGACTACTATATGTTGTGAGTCTGTCAATAATGTGTATCAAACTTCTAGGTTTGTTTCCATTATGTCCTACATCGTGGATCAACTAGGTGCTTTGAACTGTCAGTGGATGTAAGAGCTGAAGGTTGGAGAATTTACATTTAAATGGTACCAGGAGAAAATCAGAGAAAATAGCAGTGAAGAAAAAAAAGACTACTATTACTTCCAGTTTAATGTTTTATATTTCCTGTGAAATATCTTTCCATTTATAAGATAGATTACTCATTGGTTTTTATTTACCTTCCATAAATATTAGGTTGATAACAACATTGTGTATGTTTATAGAGTTATTTTCCTTGCGAAATATATAATGGAGTAACTTGGGAGTAAATAAGGTTTTGATGCTGCTCTAGAATTGGGGGGGTTCCTAAAAGTCTTTCTTTGTCTTTTTATAAACTTTCAATTTACCAATTGTTTTGATCACTTGTAAGCTTTACATATATTAATTTTTTTAAAGTTTTATTTATATTGATTTACAAAGTACCAATACATTTTTTTCACACAACATCTTTCTCATTTCCTTCAACCCCCCCACCCCTGTACTTCAAATTGTGTAACCCTATGATTTTTTTAAAGTAATTAAAATTACACAGTCAAATGCCTTTGCATAGTCAATGAAACACAGATAGACATTCCTCTGGTATTCCCTGCTTTCAGCCAAGATCCATCTAACATCAGCTACAATATCTCTAGTACCACGACCCCTTCTAAAACCAGCCTGGACTTCTGGTAGTTCTCTGTTGATGTGCTGTTCCAGTCGTTTTTGGATAATCTTCAGTAAAATCTTGCTTGCATGTGAAATCAGTGAGATTGTTCCCAGAACACTTGATCGTTCTAATGCGAAACTTATACTTGGACCAGGAGGCAGTCGTCAGACAGAGCAAGGGAACACTGCATGGTTCAAAATTGGGAAGGGTGTACGCCAGGGATGCATCCTATCTCCATACCTTTTCAACCTATATGCAGAACAGATTATCCAGGAGGCTGGGCTCTATGAGGAGAAATGTGGGGTCAAGATTGGTGGACGATTTATCAACAACCTGCGTTATGCGGATGACACAACCCTGCTTGCTGAAACTGAAGAGGACCCGAAGTGCCTGCTGCAGAGTGTCAAGGACTGCAGCCTACAATATGGATTGAGGTTCAATGTCAAGAAGACAAAGATTCTCACCACTGGACCAATTGACAGCATCAGGATGGATGGTGAAGAGATTGAGATTGTACACAGCTTTAGTTTGCTTGGCTCTGTAGTCAACAGTCTTGGCACCAGCAGTCAGGAAATTAAAAGGCGCATTGCTATGGGAAAGTCTGCTGTTAGGGACCTCTCCAAAGTACTGAAGAGCAATGGTGTCTCTCTGGAGACTAAGGTGCATCTGATATAGGCTATGGTCTTCACAATCACTTGTTATGCATCAGAGAGTTGGACAATGACCAGGGAGGATAGAAGGAGAATTGATGCCTTTGAGCTGTGGTGCTGGAGAAGAGTATTGAGAATACCATGGACTGCTAGGAAAACAAACAGATTTGTCCTGGAAAGGGTTAAACCGGGTGGCTCCTTGGAGGCAAGGATTCTGAGGCTCCATTAACATACTTTGGACATGTTGTGAGGAGAGACCAGTCCTTGGAGAGGGACATCATGCTTGGAAGGGTGGAGGGACAGCACAGGAGAGGAAGGCCCTCTATGAGGTGGATTGATTCAGTGACTGGGATAATTGGGATGGGAGTGTCAGAGACAGTGCGATTGGCACAGGACAGAGCGGAGTTTGGGGCTGTTGTACATAGGGTCGCTATGAGTCGCAAGCGACTCGATGGCACATAACAACAACAACAAAAATTAAAATTACAGATAAACTATATTCTTATTTATAAGAATTACATGGGTTCTGGTTAAGTCTGTCTATACAGATATAGCTTCAAATCTCCCTCACCGTGGAACCATGCAAAAATGAGGTCACAGGCTGGATATGCATGGATTTCAGAGCACACAGTTCTGAGCAAAAACTGCTTGACAGACACATACTGCATAGATAGTTAAGTAGGATCTATTTCCTAATCATTGACATTGGCTCTGGTCCAAATATGATGACCCTGCAGAAAAGAGTCATCGGAGAGAGAGATGGCAAAGCTTCACCTCACATTCTTCGGACATATTGTTAGGATAGGCTATTCCTTGGAGAGGGACATCATGCTTGGAAAAGTGGTGGTTCTTGTTGTGAGATGCCATCAAGTCAATTATGACTCATATCGATTCAATGAGCAACAGGTCTGAAACCTGTCCGATCCTGGGCCATTTTCACAATCTCCAACACAATCAAGCCCACTGCTGAAGTCACTGGGTCAATCGAGAAAAAGATTCTCCACCAGATGGATTGACAAAGTAACTGCAGCAATTGGTTCAAGTATGTCAGAAATGATGAGAACGACACAGAATAGGACCAGGTTCAGATTTTTTGTTTGTAGGGTCACTATATCTTACTTGACTCCAACAATAACAACAGAAAAGATTAAATGTATAATGAAAATAATTCAATATTTTTTGTTTTTATAATTGATATTTTAACAAAAGTTTACAGAAAACTTGGATTTCCATTTATTCATTATTGAGGAATATACTGAGTCATTGTATAGAAAGGAATTGGCAGATACAGAAGAATTTAATAAAATAACATATGAGCAAGAGCCTCTGGTGATGAAGGAAGAAGTTCAAGCTGCTTTGAAGGAAATAGCAAAAAATAAGGCCCCAGGAATAGATGGTATACCAAT
>NW_006399752.1:15588859-15589462 GCF_000299155.1 Elephantulus edwardii
GTGCAATTGGCGCAGGATAGAGCAGGGTTTAGGGCTGTTGTGCATAGGGTCGCTATGAGTCGCAAATGACTCGACGGCACATGACAACAACAACAACCCCTCCCCCAGTTTGTTTTTCTCTTTAAAAAGATTTTTTTTTCATTGTTGCAGAATTTCCTCCTTTCCTCTAGTCCAAAAATAGTTCAATGGTTTTTTTGATTGTAAGACACTTGTTTTTTTGGAGCCATTATTATATCCATCAATTTAAGGTTTAGATGTGGAATTGATGTATTCTATAATAAAGGCTATGTTATTTAAATATTTTTTACATAAATTTTGTTGTTAGGAAGTGATATGGTAGTAAGATGAAAAGTATCCATACTTTAAAGAGACTTGGATTCTTATGGCTTTGTCATTGTGGATGAGTTACTTACCTGCATTATGACCCTTGCCCAGTTTCTACTCTTAGTAGTTACAGAGGTCAAAACAGATAATATATATGAAAGTGTTTAGAAAACACAATTCGCAAGCAACAAATGCTGGCGAGGCTGTGGAGAAACTGGAATCCTGATTCACTGTCGGTGGGAGTGTAAAATGGTACAACCCCTGTGGAAAGCAGTATGG
>NW_006399752.1:15590612-15606585 GCF_000299155.1 Elephantulus edwardii
TTAATTATTATTTTTTTATAACTCTCTTAAAATGTAAAGAAAATTTAGTTATTTGAAACATCTAGTTATTTTAAGTGGAGCTCTGGTAGCTTAGTGATAAGTATTGTTGCAATCTCAAAGGCGTGAAGTTTGAATCCACAAGCTGCTCTGTGGTAGAAGGATGGGCAATCTCTTGTGCGACTTAGTGCCTCTAAAAACCTGCTGGAGTGTCAGCTATGGATCAATTCCAACTCAATGACAAATAGCAACAGTTGTTTTAAGTGGAAGTTTACCGTAATCTTTATACCTTTGTTCCTTGAAGAATTCAGTATAATTTAACTTTAGAAACATTTGAAGGTGTTTAGTAGAAATGAAAATATTCGGGTAAATATTTCTATCATCTCATTGGACAAAACAAAAGCACAGAACAAACCGACCAACATGAGTATAGGGCAATATGTTTCATGTTAATGCTTTATTACCGTGTACTTAGATGAATAAAGGGATCTGAAATTATTAATACTATGAGCAGGAATGTGAAATGTAACATTTCTCAGTCTCAGAACTTAGTTACTGCTACTGAGAACATTCATAAAGTGCAAATTTTTGTTTTCGTTATTTTTTTCAGGTTCGAGTCTTTACATCTAAAGGGCCAGGACCATTTTCCAACACAGCAAAGGCCAAAACATCAGGTATTTATTATTTAAAATCTAGCAAGTGTTCTAAAAATATTTTATCTGTTGGTAACCTTGGTGCTAAAAATAATGACATGAACATAGAATAATTTAAATGAATTTGTATTATCACCAAAGCATGCTTATACAAATCTAGGGTTATTGTTGTTGTGCACTGCTGAGTCAGAACTCATAGCTGACCCGCTAGTGAGTTTTCAAAGGTCATAAACGGCATGGGAGGAAATTGCCCATCTTTCTTCTGCAGCTGATAGAATCGAACTGTGTGCCTTTGGGTTACATGAAAATCATTCTCTTGTTTGAGATTTGTGTACTAGATGGACCCTAAGAGAGCCCATGAATTGATTTCAGAGCTGTATGACAAAGAATCAAAAGACTTTGCTAGCCTGAATTTACTTTTCTCATATATATTGTCTACTTACTTTTTGTTTTCAGTGATCAAGCCTTTTCCATACCTTATAACTCTCTTTGGCAACAAAATAAATTTTTTAGACATGGACCAAAATAAAATTGTGTGGACCTTTTCATCAGAAAAAGACATAAATGTCATGGACTACACTGCAGATAATGAGATGGTTTATTATGCTCAAGGAGAGTCTCTCTTCCTTCTGAATATGCACAATCTTTCCAGAGCTGAGGTATTTCATTATGTGGTTCTTCTGAAATGAAACAGTAGGACATTTGCATATCAAAATATTAAAATAATTAAAATGACTAGTCACTGTTTGAACCATGGAAGTTAGAATGATTGAAAAGGTTAGATATATAATTTAGTTACAAATGAATACCAAATAAACTTTGGGAAAATGTCATTAAGGATTAATTTAGCAACTAGTCAGTGAATTCAAAGGACTGTGTTAGCTCCTGGGATACAGGGGGAAAATGCTCACAGCCCTTGCTCTTAGTAACCCTTCATCTTACAGAAGCCTAATACTAGGAAGATAGATATTTAACAATGATTAAGAGTGTAAGCTTTGGAATATAATAACCTAAAAATCTACTTCCAGTTCCACTACTACGATATTTATGATCATTGGCAAGTTATCTCAACACTATGCATAAATAGACACTCTATCATATCATAACGTCTCATTCCTGTGAGAATTAAATTGCATAATCCACGCAAACCACTTAGTTCAATGCATAGCCTGTGGTACATTCCCTCAATGCTATCTGGGACAGAAGACAACTACTTTGTAATAGAATGCAGTGGAATCACAGGAAATGGGATGCTCAGTTCAGCACAATGATAGTTCAGCAGTGATAGTGGTAAAGTAGAAAGAGATCTTGGGATAAGAAAGATGAGCCAGGTAAAGTTGGGGAAAGCAGAGAAGAAGGAGTAACAAATAAAAGGCAGGGGAATGAAAGAGTTGTGCTATTTTCAGGGAGCAAACAAAGGGAGTTTGGAATGGAAGAGAGGGTGAGGGTGGAGTCCCGGTCAAGTGGTAAAGCCGGAGAGGTAGGTAAGAGAAGGAACATAATGGGCTTCCTTTACTAGGCTGAAGGAGCTCTGGTGGCGTTATTAGTCGCACATTGCACTGCTCACTTAGCAGTCAGGATTCAAATGCTCCAGTCCTCCAAGTGTAGAAAAATGGGCAGTCTTTTCCCTTCAAGATTTACAACCTGGGGAACTCAATGAAGGGTCACTAAAAATGGAACTGACTTCATGCAGTGGATGTTTTAGTGTTTCACTATGCTGAAGAAGTAGATGTCAACCTTGAAACCAATAACAAGTCACTAAAGAAAGTTATTGGGTCACTAATATTACCAAGTAGTGCTTTAGGATGATCTCTGTTAATAGTATGAAGGATAACTTGGAAGGAGGGTGAGAAGATGGTTAAGTATGAGACAACTAGACAACTGTTACAGAAAAAAAGGCATGAAATGCTCAGGGCCTGAGCTACATGAGAAGCAAAGAGCTAAAAAAAAAGAAGAGAAAGTTAAGATAGGAAAAAATCGCTATGGTTAACAACGTGAGAAGTAAAGGAAGAACATGCTTCTCTGTATTGGCCATATAACTGGAACTTAATGGAACATAAAGTTCAGGAGAAAACAAGATTGTGGGGTGGATGATAAATTCTATTTTCTGGAGTCGTTCATAGGGGGATGTCCAGTAGGCACTTAGAGCCAGTAACTCAAGGCGAGATCTTGCCGAAAGTGGTAAATTTATGGCATTAATCTGAAGCCATGGCTATAAATTAAATCATGCAGGGAAAAATACAATGTGCAAGAAGATCAATAACAGCAGTATTTCACAAAGATAGACGATCCAGAAGTAAGTAGGTTCAGATTACAAAGAAGTAAGTAAGCTGTGTTGGTGACTACATAAAAGACATCAAGTTAAAACAAAACTATGACCACTGTCTCCTTGGTTATCTTCCACCTACTGTCAAGGTTTTCCGAGATGCATTGCTTTTTGATATCACAGTTATTACAGTTGACTGGATTTCAAGGCACCTCTACTTTGCACTGAAAGACACACAAAATGGATTGCAAATACTAGATCTTGATCTTGAACACAAAGTGAAATATCCCAGAGTTCTGAAGATATGGAATCGAAATTCAACAATAATCTCTTTTTCTGTCTATCCTTTCTTAAGGTATGTATAGTATGGATATTTGTTTATATAGTAACAAAATATGGACATATTAAGTGTAATGTCCTTGGAATAATACTAGAAGTCAATGACAAGAAAAGAAGATATTTAGAGTTCTTAGATCACTGCAAATTTTGAACCATAACCACAAATATATAAATTTAATTCATAATGACAATGTCAAAGGCAGGCTAATTATTCCTTGATAGGAATCAAATAACATCTTTTTCATACTAGTTAATGTAATAATATCATCAGTTGGTGGCCATTCATTAAATATTTGTTAGCAGAAGGACATAACAGGGATTGAGAAAGTGTCAGGAGATAGATGGCCAGTATATTTGCACAAGAGCTTTCTGTCTCATCCTTCTCAATTTGATAAATGTTCTCATGATCTTTAAGACTTTAATTTAGTGACTGAATAGCAATTTCCTAAACTGGAAATAGATATTATTCTTATACTATAAGCATGGTTATAGGCTGTTTTTTAAGAGGGTTGTTATCTAGCTTTAAGAAGCAGAAAAAAACTTAAGAGGAGGGAACTGGAGATTGGCTTTGATGAAATGTATACACATATATTTCATGTTTACAGCCATCAATAAGGCATTTAACACAATGATTAAAGATATTAGAGTCTAAAGTTTTATTTATACTAGATTTATTCAAAGTTTACTATAAAAGTCATTGGAAACTGTAAGTTAGGTTTCCTACCTTTCTATGTCTCAGAAGGTTTACTGGGCATTTGGGCATGCTTTCTTCAAAGCCTTTATCTGTCCCTCCAATCATCAGTCATAATTTCCTCATTTCTCTTCATTATTGCTGCAGTGGCTAATTGTTGTGGAGTAAATTTCTACTCATGGTGACCTCATATGGACTTTTAAGTTGTGACCCTTTGAGAGCAGACAGCAAGGCTTGTCTTCCAAAGTGCCTCTGAGTGGGTTTGAACTTCTAACCAAGAGTTGAGGGATTGACCCTTTCTGCCAGTAAGGGACCCTACTGATCTTCACTAGAAACAAATATTTGTGATGATTTATTTTACTCACTAAGTTGGAGGGACTTTTTTTTCTCTCTCTAATAGTCGGCTATATTGGACAGAAGTTTCCAGTTTTAGCTGTCAGATGTTCTACTACAGTACTGTCAACCACACCTTGCACCACATTCTACAACCTGGAGCTGAAAACCATCACAATGGAAGGAGCCAATGTTCTTGCAATGTGAATGAAGTGGAGTTAACTGGCACCATGACTATTGATAGCTCTGACTTGAAACAACCATGCATATACTTTGTCAAAGGGCAAGAGATCTGGGCCATGGATTTGGAAGGATGCCAGTGTTGGAGAGTCATCATGATACCTGCTAAGCTTGGTAAGAAGCTGCTGTGTATATACATATAGAAAAACAAAGGACCATGCTGGGAAAGACATATCTGACCTCCACCAACTCCACAAGGGAGAACTGTTCCTGTCAGCAGCATTCACAGCAACAACAACAAAAAATCAGTTCCCATTAAGGCAGACATGTCTCCCACTCTTCTGCTCTAAAGTCCAGTTCTGAGCAAGCCATCAGGTTGCAGCCACTGGTTCTACTTCACAGCATGGATTATCTTCTCTTCATTTGGTTGGGTTCTGGTCAACTCATCCCCAGCCATTTGTGTCTAGGTTTAAATGGAAATCAGCTGCCTGCTTGAGTCCACACTTCTCCCTGCTTTCCAGGCATATTAGTCTCCTTGTCCAGTCGTAGCCCCAACATAGGGCCAAGTCAACAAGCCAGGGAATTTCATGACTCCCTAATTTTCAAGCCAATAAGTCTTTGCTGCTCATCTACACTTCTGTGCATGCTAGATGGGCACTGCTGAAGGAATGCATCCAAGTTCAGCCTGTTTCTCCATTGCTGTATACCTTAATATCCATGCCTGTAGGTCTAAGTGATTTCTATGAGTGAGCATACTCCAATCTCATGTCTTGGAAGTGGGCTCTAATGGCACCAAGTTTACCCTGCCCCAGAAGCAGAATACCTTGTTCCAGTTTTGAAAAGTCAGTCTCTTCTTTTTTTGTTTTTTCGGTTTTTTGTTTGTTTGTTTGTTTTCTTCCTTCCTTATCTTCTTACCCTTCTTTCAAATGTTTATATCTTAAATCAGAGTTCCAACATATGTCCATGAGTTAATTCAAATGCAAAATCTCCTCTCAGGGTAATGCATGGGACTGAATCTAATCTTATTCCTCCCCCAAGTCCTAACAGACTCCAATGAGATTCTACCCTTGACAAGCTTGTCTTCTGAGCAAATCTTCCCTGTTAGTACTTCAAATCCAGTACTAGCCAAAGATGAAATTTCATGTTTTTGCTTCCTAATTGTACACTATCTAGTGTTCATTTATATAATACATTTTTTTAATCTCCTTCCACATTTTTTTGCATGTAACGACTCTTGCAAACTGTAGTTCATCCATTCACAATATGCCCCACACAATCCCTCTTTATACAATTAACTACACCTATTCATATTGTCACCCCTAGACCCACCTCTCCAACTCTGTCTCCCACCTATCTATCCACCAACCTCCAACATCCCAGTGGTTATCTATCATTCCCCCTTTTCTGCCCTCCCACTCCCCCCTCCTTTTTTGGTTTCCATGAAATACTTTATCTTGTTTTTCATTCAGGTACACTGTGTTCCACACGATCCCCCATTTACACTGTGTTTCATACAATTATCCACAGGCCACCAGAGCTCCCTCTATACATTATATTATGTATAGTCAATTTTTTTATTTTTTACTTACATCTAGTTTCTACCGTATTTCAACCATCTTTTTTATTTTAGTTATAATCTCAAATTTATAAAGCTTAAACTAATTACCTTCCACATCACACACATTCAATTATATAGAAAGAGTGACCAGAGATCATTCTGAGTCAATCACCATTCTTCAGGTGATGAGAGGATGGGAGTCAGTCTCTATTCTTCAAGTGATGAGGGGATGGGACTTCTTTTTTGTGGTCCACCTCCTGTGCTTCCACTCTGGCTAATATCCTCTGGAATGAGGTTCACATAATACTTTTCTCTGTTATGGTCATTGCAGCTAAAAGCAGTATGAGTTCTTTGGTCTGTCTACCATTTGAGAAACTCAATCTTTTTTACATTAACTGTTATTAAGCCAAGGAGAACTGGTGACATGGTGTGTAACATATCAAACTACTAAATAAAAGTCAGCTGTTCATAAACACTCTGTAGGAGAAAGAGGGACAGTCTTGATATACAGCCTCGGAAACTCAGTAGAGTCACTATAAGTTGAAACGGACTCGATGGCTGTAGGCTATTATTAAACTAGTTTTCATTCACTTAACTGCAGAATTAATTTTAAAGATGAATCTATAATTATGTTTGTTCTTACTAAATTTTGAAATTTTAATCCATTCCCTAATTGGAATATGTTTTAATATCAAGTTTGTGTGGCTTTTGCCTAATTTTTACTCACTATAAATTTGAGAAATACGTTTATTATATAGTCATTACAGAGCTCTGGTGGCTTAGCAGAATTTTGTACTGCTAACGAAAGCTTTGTGGTTTGAAACCACCAGGTGCTCCAAGGGAAAAAAAGATGGTCAGTCCCCTTCCATGCAATTTACAGCCTTTGAAAAGTCATTGGAGGGTCAGTTATGACTTGATAATATGCAACAATAACGTATAATCCTAAATCATTGATAAAAATATAGAACAAGACCCTGAGTTTGGTTGACAGAGTCACATAGCTTTAAAATCTTGACTCTACCCTTTACAAAGTTGGTGGTTTTGAATAGATAATTTAACAAATCTAAGCCTTAGTTTGGTTTCAATGATGCTAATTACAGTACCTACTTTACTGCTTTGATATGAAACTAGAAAATAACTCTAAAACTTTAGCCTAGTCACATAGAGGTCTTAGGTTTTCATATTGCAATAATAAGTTGATCCAAATGTCAGCAGTTATAGAAAAAAAGATATTTGTTTCGATTAGACAACTTAAGATAGACATTTTGTTCTTTATTTTTACTATATATATTTTTCATTAACAGGAAAATCCCTTACTAGTCTAACTGTGGATGGGGAATTTATATACTGGACTGTCACTACGAAGGACGGCACACAGATTTATCAAGCAGAGAAAAGATTTGGGGCCATTCCTTTCCAGGTGCAGGTCCCAGACAGTAAGCATATCTTGGCATATAGTCCAGTCATGCAACCTTTTCCAGGTAATGCAATAATTTCTAACCCCTTTGTTTTTTCTAGTTTGAGTTCAAAAGATACCTTGGGTCCTCTCAACTTGTTCCTTCACCCCTTTGATGGTTTTGCTCCATATCGTAAATCTGTCCTTTGCACTTGCTGTGACTGCAGTGCCCTGGATCAAAAACTACCATGTTAACCTTGGCTGTGCACCCAGTGGGAGCAACCCCACTTGTTGACTTCTCTCTCTTTAGGCTTTTTCTTCTCAGATCTGTAATTTCTTTTCTTTCGGTGTTTCTCCTCTCATCTACTTTAGATCACGTATTGCAGTGGCACAAGCCAACTCAATGACACCTAACTGATAATTGTGTGAAAAGACTTCTGGGCTTTTCATGAGACAGTGCCATATTTGTTGTAGCATTATATCTTTCTTAACCATCTAAAGTGTGGAAATTAGCACTGTCATTTTTACTAGGTTTATGGCCTAGATGGTAGGGAGTTGCACTGGTAACCTAAATGCAGTGCCAGTTGGTAGTTTGAATCCATGAGATAAAGTTAAATTATCCCACTCCGTTGCAATGGGTTCTTTTAATTATTATTTTTTTTTAATCTTATTGCTGTTGCATACCATGGTGTTGGACCCTCCAGAAAGTTTTCAGAGGGTTAGATCACAAGTGAGGAGGGTGCCTATCCTTCTCTCTCGGAGCAGCTGGTGGATTTGAACCTCATGCCTTTGGGATTGCAGTGCAGTTTCTTAGCATTAGGCCACCAGAGCTCCCATACTGAGAAAGGTATAACAATTTAAAAAGTAAAAGAATTCATTTTCCATTTTAAGAAGTTATTTATAAACTCTGAAAACCTAGACTTGTTTAAAATGGACCAGCACACACTCACACATCCCTCTGCCTCATGAAATAATGGCTTTAATAGCAGCATGATTTTTTTTAACAAGAGCTAGTTTAAAATCGGAATCAACATGCTCTCCTTGTCAAAAGAAAAAGGTCAACTTTGTTACTGTCTAGGCCCACTATTACGAGAGCGCTGAGCTCCATCTGGTGGAAATTTTGAGAATTTACCATTTATTTTATTTTTCAAAGTCTAACATTCTCAAAATCTGTTGGGGGACAATGCCTTACTGTCTGGAATAATGTTTTCACCACCATTCCCAGTGTAAACTAGACAACAGCATAAACTCAGTGCTATTGGATAAATATTGGCTAAAGTGAAGAATGACCCACTTGGCAACTTTCGTGACTTACTCTTAAGATAATGCAGTAAATGATCCTTCTCTGACCCTCAGATCTTCCAGGTGCCCTCAAACGGTAGGCTCATATCAATCTTGGGTATTCTCTTATACAAGAATTTTGTCTATGGACTTCTTTGAGTTAAATATTCTTTTCTACATTTTAAAATTAATATTTAGCATTTCCAATTCAAGTCTTCATGATTTTCTAGAATTTTGCAAAAATATCTCCCTAATATTAACAATATTAAAAAGGAGAAAAAAATCCAAACCTGCCTGAACTGAGACCTAAGTAAGGGTTGCTAGGTGCAAAGGTGATTACAGCCAGAACAAACAGTGGGAAGGCCTGGAGAGGGGAGAAGTCTGTCACATTTGCAGACAGCTCAAGGGAGAATGGCTAGGAGTCAGGAAGGATGGTTTTGAATAGTCAAATGAGAGATACAGAAGGAGGAAGGAACCAGATTATATGGTACATTGTACCTTAAGCTAAAGAATCAGTTTACTGGTATCCTAAGATTGTTTGAGTCCATGCTAAAATAATATTTGGAGTAATGTGCCTATTATCTCTTTGTACAAAGATGCTATATATTTAAGTCATCTTTTGTATAAGACCTGTTTAGAGTAAATAGGTTTGAAAGGTCATCTAGCTGCATGTTGCAGAGATGGGATTTTAAAGACATAAAGGGGACCCAGGGAGTTCTGGTGGCCTAGTGGTAAAAAGCTGTGCTGCAATCCCAAAGGCACACAGTTCAAATCCACCAGGTGCTCCACAAGAGAAGGATGGACATTCTCCTCTCCTGCCTCTACAAACTTGCTGGAGGGTCACCTATGGGTTGGTTTCAACTCAATGGCACACAACAACAACAACAACAACAACAACAACAACAACGAGTCAGTTGTTAGAAAACAGCATCATGCTTGGAAAGGTGGAGGGTCAGAGAATGAGATGAAGACCATCAACAAAATGGAATGGCACAGAACTCCAACATTGGCCTTGAGCACAGCAAAGATGGCAATGATGGGGCAAGGTTTTGATCTGTTGTACCTTTATAAATGTATTTTAGTTATTTGATATTATATTTGATGTGAAATATATCCGCTATTCCTATCTTATACATATACCTGTATATACTTAACCTCTGCTTTCCTGTTATTTTAGATAAATCATTTCTAACTCTAACACCAGATATTGAGGAGCCAGTCATACTCAGTGTCACTAACAGTAGCCTCACAATCGGCTTACCGGCTGCCAAAACCAACCGCACGTGGCCTGGCATCACCAGCCCTACTCCAACCTACATGGTTTACTACAGAGAAGTTAATGATAAAAACAGCTCTGAGCAGAAATGCAGAATTCTGGTAAGATTGGAGTTAGCTACCTTTATCTTCACAAGATGCACTTTTCTGAAATAAAAATTCTTGGCCACATCAAGAGTACACGGTTTTACAACTATTTCTTGCTAATGATTTATTAAATCATATTCTGTTCTAGTTTTACTGTCTTGGCCTAAGTTAACCACTAAGATAGTATATTAACTCAGACCTATTGGAATAATACTAAGGTAATTGCTTCTGCAGTGCTCTGAAAAAAATTGGGCTTCTTCCCTTCCCAAATTACTTCATTCTTTCCAGAGAATGACAGAGGCTAGTTTTGTGGTCCATCTAGCAAGGGTTAAAATTTTTTTAAAAAAAGAATTTGAGATAATAATACCTCTCCTCCATAGAATTTAACTAGATGAAAAGTCTACTTTATATTTTTATTTATTATTTCCTATATTTGAGCATGTTTTTTTTGGGGGGGGCAGGGAGGCTAAACTTTGGTAAAGGGCATCGTGTTTAGAAAAGCAGAGGGTCAACCAAAGAAAAGACAACTCTCAGTGAGGTGGATGAACACAGTGCCTGTAACAATGGGTTTAAGAACAGCAAAGTTCCAGGACTCTGCTCTGGTGGCAAGAAGCTGCACTGCAATCACAGAGGCGTGAGGCTCAAATCCACCAGGTGCTCTGCTGGAGAAGAAGGGACAATCTCTTCTATACCAGTCAGATCTGATTTGATGGTACACATACAAAAAAAGTAAAAAGATTTTTTTCTTTAAAAAAAAAAGATCATGAAGATGGCTTGGAATTGGTCAGGATTTCATTCTGTTGTACATGGGATTGGTTTCATTTGGAGACGGCAGGACGGCACCTAGCAACATCAATGGCGGCAGAGTTGGCTAAGTGTTGAACTGCTGCCCCATTGGAGAAAGATTCAGCAATTTCTATCCATTAAGATTTGCAGCTCAGAAACCAGATGGAGGGCCACCATGCATCAGAATTGACTCAGTAACAGTAGGTTTGGCTATGTCTGTTCTTATGAATCACTGTATTTGAGTACTTCACACAATATTTAGCTTTGTATAGGTATCCATCTGATTTAGGCAATGGTCTTTCTGATCACTTGCTATGCATTTGAGAACTGGACAAAGAGTAAGAATGACAGAAGAAGAATTGATGCCGTTGAGCTGTGGTATTGGAGAAGAGCACTGAACATCCCATGGACGACCAAGAGAACAAACAGTCTTGGATAAAGTATAGCCAGATTACACTTTGGAGGCAAAGATGATAAAGCTTTGCCTCACATACTTCAGGCATGTTGCTAGGAGAGGGACATGATGCTCAGAAAGGCAGCAGGTCAGTAAAGGAGAGGAAGACTCTCAACCAGGTGGACTGTCATGGTGACTGCCACAATGGGCTCCGTTGTGTCAAGCAGTGTGAGGATGGCACAGCTTAGACGGGGTTTCAGATCTGTTGTTCATGGGGTTACTATGGGTTTTATTTGACTCGACAGCACCTAACAACAACAACAATGACATTCACTGAGTATTTCTTTAATGAGTGAAATGGTACAATTCATCCCACCACTGGCATTAGCATTTCAGTTGCTATAGTGAGGGAAGGATATAGATCCAAAATTTTGTTTGGTATTTTCAAACTCAGTCATTAAAACTTTCTTCATATATTGTATATTAAGACCTAGTTGCCAGAAAGTGCATGACTCTTTGTTACTTTGTCTGTTGTGAACATTCTTAGCATGCTTTTATTAGGCATTATTTCAGAGACAAAACTAGATCACTTAGTTGACCAAGATTGTGCTTGTGGAAATGAAAACCTTTCTGTACCTGAAACTGATCGAGTGTATTTACTTCCCAAAGATTAACATGGGTGGTTCTCCACTTTCATGACACATTCAGAGAAAACCCCCAAACCTGAAACTGACTGAGTCTGAGTTGACAATTCCATTGAATTTCCGAGGTTGGAAACTGCTTGGGAGGAGTCTGCCCATTTTTCTCTCCCCGGGTCCCTGGCAGATGTGAACGGCCTGAGACACAGCCATTGGGTTAGCAGTGCAGTTCTCCATGAACAGTGGCGTCAGAGCTCGCTCATTGCACCCTGAGACCCTTATAATCTCTGGGGCCTAGATTTTACTCAAGAATAAATAAATAAGCCTCTCGAGTATGATCCAAGCATCAGTATTTTCTGAAAACGTCTCAGATGACTTAAACGTAGAACCAAAGTTGACAACTTCACTTCTAAGAATTAATAGATATTGTAGCTTAATCTTTTGTTATATTCAGGTTTCACATCTTTGTAATACTCTGTTGTTTAATTTCTAGGGTAATGCTTTTGGAATTGTCTTTCTCTTTTCAAAACTTAGTTTCCTGTGCGAAATTAATTATACCACAGAAGTGACTAAGGACTCATAGCCTTGAGAGATTTTTTACTTGGAGATAGTAAACTCAAATATGAACAGACTGAGTAAACATTGTAATTTGTGATGCAGGATTCAAAATGAAATAACTTATTGTTTTCCCCTTGTCTCTGATTACGTGAATTCTTTGCATTTGTGCAGACACCAAAAATCAGATACTGATTTTTCTTTTGTTTTGGCTTTTTTGTTTGTTTGGTATATACAGATATTTATTTTTAAAAATTAATTGCAGGAATTTCAGGAACACATAGCTCTGCTTGAAGGACTACAACCATTTTCAACATACATAATACAGATAGCTGTAAAGAATTATTATTCAGACTTGTTGGAAGAGTTACCCCCGGGGAAAGAAATTTTGGGGAAAACAGAACGTGGAGGTGAGTTATGGGCATGATGGAAATTTCTAATGTGAATTTTGTTTGTGTAAATAATATTGATATACATGTCTATATGTATTTGGACTTTCTTTTATGTGCATTTTTTTAAACTTAAAAAAAAGTGTCAGGGAGCTCTTATGGCCTAGTGGCAAGAAGCTGCACTGCAATCCCTGATGTGCGCAGTTTGAATCCACCAGATGCTCTGCTCAAGAGGGAGGGACAATCTCCTCCCGTATCAGTCAGATCCGATTTGATGGTACACACACACACAAAATAATAAAAATTAAAAAAAAATGTGTCTAGAGAAAAATATTTTGATGACATGACCACTGAAGATGGTGGATAATGTTCCATCAAAATGAAAATCAGGAAGGGAGGGAAACTGTTTGACCAGGAAGAGTCTGTAGCTTCACCACACAGTGTCACTCTCATCCCATGTATGGATAGGCTTCTGTATGTGGGGAAAAGGAGGCCTGGTGACAGCATGGTGAAGCTCTGCCCTGTTCACTGAAAGGTGTGGCCATCTGCTTTTATAAAGGTTTATGATTTGGAAACCCCATGAGGTATTTTCTACTCTGTCTTACAGAGGACTTAGGAGTTAGATCGAGTGAATGATCTCAGTTTGGAAATATGACGAGAAAAAGAAAATGCTTTTTCTCTGTGAATTTCAGAAGCCTCTGAGATTTAAAATAATAAAGCATCCTTGCTTTGAAGAAAATAGATCTAATAAAGTGTGCCAGGATGTAGTGGTAATTATGAGCTAGTGTCAAGTTAAGGGAGCTCTGGTAGCCTAGTGGTAAGATGCTGTGCTGCCATCCTTAAGGCACATGGTTCAAATCTACCAGCTGTGCCACAGGAGGATGGGTAATCTCTCGTGAGTATAACTGCCTCTGAAAACCCACCAGAAGGTCAGCTCTGGGTTGGTTCTGACTACAGTACACAACAACAACACAACAGTGTCAAGTTTAATTGTGTTTTGTGGTGGTTTGGTTGGGATTTTTTAATGTCCCTGGTGACATTCACAAAGCTCACCAGAATTGAGATATTTTCCATCACTGATAGAGATATTCATTATTGCAATATCCTGGGGTGGGAGCCAGAGAATGATTTGGTCATCAGGCAAAAATAAAGCAAGAACTGTTTAGTTAATGTACTGATTTATAAATGTCTTTGCTTTCATTTTGCATGTCTTTGATTCATCCTTCTTACTGGACACAGTTATTTTTCCACTATGAGTTCATAACTTCTTCCCATCTTTCAGTACTGCTGTCTTATCCTTTATCTTTTTGTTGCTAATCATTTCAGTACCAGAAGCAGTTCACTTCATTAACATAACCCCTCAATCAGACACGAGCCTCTTTATAACCTGGGCAGAAACTCTCAAGCCAAATGGACCTAGAGAGTCAGTTCGCTATCAACTGGCCATCTCACATCTGCCCCTAATCCCTGAAACTCCTTTAAGAAAAAGTGAATTTCCAAATGGAAAGCTGGCTGTCCTTGTCACCAAACTGTCTGGTGGAAAACAATATGTGTTAAAGGTATAGTGCATATTTAGTTACATAATATATTATTATATATTATGTTATGTTATATTTATATTATATTAATGATCTAATCGAATGTTATGTTGTGTTATATATTATATACATATAATATATAGTCAAAGGTATTGGGCATATTTCATTGTCATTCTCCAGAACAAGGTTCTGAAAAGGCTAAGCAAATAATTTTTCTCTCTTACAAAAAGGTATTGGCCTGCCACCCTGAGGAAATGTGGTGTGCGGAGAGTAAGTCTGTCACAGCTGAGACCTTTGACACACCAGAGAAACCTCACGCTTTGGCCCCAGAGAACACTAGTTTGCAGTTGAGTTGGAAAGCCCCGTCTAATGTCAACCTCATCAGGTTCTGGTTTGAACTCCAGAAGGTAAGTCTCATCAAGATCTTTGTGTGCAAATCCACATTTTGCAATATGGAAGAAACTGAGAGCTCTTTACTCATAGTTGTAGTGCATTCTCTTGGCTAAATTAGCAACACATTTTACAACAACCATTAATTCAGGGTTGGCCTATAAAAATAGTAGGTTGTCAATATTAATTTTTTTTAATGGAAAATTCTTTTTCAGGAAGGTTAGTTTGCTTTTCAGTTTACGATTGAAATAAGACAAATCTTTCTGCATTGATATTTTTTTCATGAATGTCCACTAAAACTGTGATGTGGACACAATTGTCTGGGGTTGTCCCTGTGAGATCCAATCACTTCTCAAGTTCCAGCCTCTGAGACATACAGCCTTTTAAATAATTTGGAAATCTCTCTGGGGTAGGCTTAAACTTCCACTTATCCTACAACCAGGAGAAGATAAAATAGATGAATGGGATCTTCTAAGAATCAAATCCCTATACACATCCAAAAACTTCTCCAACAGGATAAAAAGGGAAGCCACAGTCTGGGAAAAAGTATTTGGTAATGACATATCAGATAGGGACTTATATCTAGAATTTATAAAATACTTGAGCACCACAACAAGATAAAGGTAAATAATCCAATAGAAAAATGGGCACAGGACATGAACAGACACTTCACCAAAGAAGACATTCAGATAGCTGACAAGCACATGAAGAAATGTTCAAAATCCCCAGCTCTAAGAGAGATGCAAATTAAAACAACTATGAGATATAATCTCACCCTAGTCAGAATAGCAAAATTTAACAGAACAGCAAACAACAAATGCTGGTGAGGTTGTGGAGATACTGGAACCCTAATTCACTGTTGGTGGGAATGCAAAATGGTGCAACCACTGTGCAAGGCAGTATGGGACTTTATCAAAAAGTTGCAAATACAGATACCATTTGATCCAGAAATTCCACTACTGGAAATATAGCCCAAAGAGAGCATAGCTGACATCCAAGCAGATATATGCACACCCATGTTTATTGCAGGTTTGGTCATAATAGCAAAGAGTTGGAGACAACCTAAGTGCCCATCAACAAATGAGTGGGTAGAGAAGTTGTGGTATATTCACACAATGGAATACTATACGACATTGAAAAACAAGGAACTCATGTAATATTTTTCAAAATGTGTGACCCTGGAGGACATTATGCTGAAGTATCTCAGTCACAAAAGGAAAAATACTG